>NW_024060086.1:75000-180000 GCF_016432855.1 Salvelinus namaycush
GAATGTGCTGTGTGATGGGAAGTTGCTGAGAGCACATGTGCATCTAATTGTGTTTTAAGTTAATAGAACAGAACAGTGGTGTGTGTGTGTGTGTGTGTGTGTGTGTGTGTGTGTGTGCGTGCGTGCGTGCGTGCGTGCGTGCGTGCGTGCGTGCGTGCGTGCGTGCGTGCGTGCGTGCGTGCGTGAGTGCATGTGTGTGTGCGTGCGTGAGTGTGTGCGTGTGTGCGTGAGTGCATGTGTGTGTGCGTGCGTGAGTGTGTGTGTGTGTGCGTTTGTGCGCGTGTGTGTGCGTGTGTGTGTAGAGATGGAGCGCGTCTTCAGTCCAAACAGTCCCAACTAACTGTGTGGTCTGGTGAGGGAGAAGGGACCAGCCAGTCTAGGATATACTGTGTATCTGATATACCAAACAAACCCAGTCGGCAGTAGCTAGTCAGCTTCTGTGGTACAGGATTGTTCTTTGTCCTGGGTGCTGAATAATGTCTCTATATTTACAACATTTTGAGCTCATAATATGAGTTCATATTTTGCATTGTTGAATGTGTAGTAATAATATTGTTATAATATACAGTATATATATCTATATAATATGGTTAAATTGTCACACCTTCAGGCGCTGAGTGTGTGAGGGGTGGTCTTTCATGGGAATGGTTTCATCCAGTCAGAGAGAGAGACATAGAGAGAGAGAGACAGAGAGAGAGAGAGACACAGAGACACAGAGAGAGAGAGACCGAGAGAGAGAGAGAGACAGAAACACAGAGAGAGAGAGAGACAGAGCGAGAGAGACAGATAGAGAGAGAGACACAGAGACACGGAGAGACAGAGAGACAGAGACACAGAGAGACAGAGACACAGAGAGACAGAGACACAGAGAGACAGAGAGACAGAGAGACAGAGACACAGAGAGACAGAGAGACAGAGAGACAGAGAGACAGAGACACAGAGCAACAGAGAGACAGAGAGACAGAGACACAGAGAGACAGAGACACAGAGCAACAGAGAGACAGAGAGACAGAGACACAGAGCAACAGAGAGACAGAGAGACAGAGAGACAGAGACACAGAGCAACAGAGAGACAGAGACACAGAGCGACAGAGAGACAGAGCGACAGAGAGACAGAGACACAGAGAGACAGAGACACAGAGCAACAGAGCAACAGAGAGACAGAGAGACAGAGAGACAGAGAGACAGAGACACAGAGACACAGAGAGACAGAGAGACAGAGAGACAGAGACACAGAGAGACAGAGACACAGAGAGACAGAGACACAGAGAGACAGAGAGACAGAGACACAGAGACACAGAGAGACAGAGACACAGAGACACAGATACACAGAGACACAGAGAGACAGAGACACAGAGAGACAGAGACACAGAGACACAGAGAGACAGAGACACAGAGAGACAGAGACACAGAGAGCCAGAGACACAGAGACACAGAGACACAGAGAGACAGAGACACAGAGAGACAGAGACACAGAGACACAGAGCAACAGAGAGACAGAGACACAGAGCAACAGAGAGACAGAGAGAGAGATCTTCTGAGAGCACCTAGATATTCTGCACAGGTTCTGCCAGACCTGGGCCCTGACAGTAAATCTCAGTAAGACCAAAATAATGGTGTTCCAAAAAAGGTCCAGTCGACAGGACCACAAATACAAATACCATCTAGACACCTTTGCCCTAGAGCACACAAAAAACTATACATACCTTGGCCTAAACATCAGCGCCACAGGTAACTTCCACAAAGCTATGAACAATCTGAGAGACAAGGCAAGAAGGGCATTCTATGCCATCAAAAGGAACATAAAATTCAACATACCAATTAGGATCTGGCTAAAATTTCTTGAATCAGTCATAGAGCCCATTGCCCTTTATGGTTGTGAGGTCTGGGGTCCGCTCACCAACCAAGACTTCACAAAATGGGACAAACACCAAATTGAGACTCTGCATGCAGAATTCTGCAAAAATATCCTCCGTGTACAACGTAGAACACCAAATAATGCATGCAGAGCAGAATTAGGCCGATACCCACTAATTATCAAAATCCAGAAAAGAGCCGTTAAATTCTACAACCACCTGAAAGGAAGCGATTCCCAAACCTTCCATAACAAAGCCATCACCTACAGAGAGATGAACCTGGAGAAGAGTCCCCTAAGCAAGCTGGTCCTTGGGCTCCGATCACAAACACAAACACACCCCACAGAGCCCCAGGAGAACAGCACAATTAGACCCAACCAAATCATGAGAAAACAAAAAGATAATTACTTGACACATTGGAAAGAATTAACAAAAAAACAGAGCAAACTAGAATGCTATTTGGCCCTAAACAGAGAGTACACAGTGGCAGAATACCTGACCACTGTGACTGACCCAAACTTAAGGAAAGCTTTGACTATGTACAGACTCAGTGAGCATAGCCTTGCTATTGAGAAAGGCCGCCGTAGGCAGACATGGCTCTCAAGAGAAGACAGGCTATGTGCACACTGCCCACTAAATGAGGTGGAAACTGAGCTGCACTTCCTAACCTCCTGCCCAATGTATGACCATATTAGAGAGACATATTTCCCTCAGATCACACAGATCCACAAAGAATTCGAAAACAAATCCAATTTTGATAAACTCCCATATCTACTGGGTGAAATACCACAGTGTTTCATCACAGCAGCAAGATTTGTGACCTGTTGCCACAAGAAAAGGGCAACCAGTGAAGAACAAACACCATTGTAAATACAACCCATATTTATGTTTATTTATTTTCCCTTGTGTACTTTAACCATTTGTACATCGTTACAATACTGTATATATATAATATGACATTTGTAATGTCTTTATTGTTTTGAAACTTCTGTATGTGTAATGTTTACTGTTAATTTTTATTGTTTATTTCACTTTTGTATATTATCTACCTCACTTGCTTTGGCAATGTTAACACATGTTTCCCATGCCAATAAAGCCCCTTGAATTGAATTGAATTGAGAGACAGATAGAGAGAGACAAATGCAGAGACAAAGAGAGAGAGATAGAGAGAGACAGATACAGGGACAGAGAGAGACAGATAGAGAGAGACAGATACAGAAACAGAGACAGAGACAGAGACAGAGACAGAGACAGAGACAGAGAGAGAGATAGAGAGAGAGAGAAACAGAGAGAGACAGATACAGAGACAGAGAGAGACAGATAGAGAGAGACAGATACAGAGACAAGAGAGAGAGAAACAGAGAGACAGATACAGAGACAAGAGAGAGACAGATAGAGAGAGACAGATACAGAGACAGAGAGAGACAGATAGAGAGAGACAGATACAGAGACAAGAGAGAGAGAAACAGAGAGAGACAGATACAGAGACAAGAGAGAGAGAAACAGAGAGAGACAGATACAGAGACAAGAGAGAGAGAGAAACAGAGACAAGAGAGAGAGAGAAACAGAGAGGGAGAGAGAAACAGAGAGAGAGAGAGAGAGAGAGAGAGACAGATACAGAGACAGAGAGAGAAACAGAGAGAGAGAGAGAGAAACAGAGAGAGAGAGAGACAGATACAGAGACAAGAGAGAGAGAAACAGAGAGAGAGAGAGAGAGAAACAGAGACAGAGGGAAACAGAGATAGAGAGAGAGAGAAACAGAGAGAGACAGAGAGAGAGAAACAGAGAGAGAGGGAGAGAGAAACAGAGAGAAACAGAGAGGGGGAGAGAGAGAAACAGAGAGAGAGAAACAGAGAGAGAGAAACAGAGAGAGAGAAACAGAGAGACAGAGAAACAGAGAGAGAAACAGAGAGAGAAACAGAGAGAGAAACAGAGAGACAGAGAAACAGAGAGAGAGAAACAGAGACAGAGAAACAGAGAGACAGAGAAACAGAGAGAGAGAAACAGAGAGAGGGAAATGGAATGAATAGCTGGGGGTCATGAGAATAATGATTTCTTCATGGACCCTGATGGGCATCGTTTGAAAACGGTAAATTAACATTGATCATTACCTTGACAGGCATTTACTGAATATGTCAAATATGTCAACACGTTTCGTGTTATGACAGACTCATGTGAACGTACGGCACAGCATCTAAATGACCCACTTTGTATTCAACTCAAATGTACCACCACCGTTAGTGTCTGCACCGTTCGGTCTCACAGACTGGCCTGCTACGTTACTGTTAAACAGGAAAACATTACAACACCAAAACATCATCATGGATGGCTACTTTAATGTATAGAAAAGACCCACACTGCTTTACCATGTAGGCCAGGTTGTTATAGAATGCACTACCATTGTTCACATCTTAAAAGTTGACCTGTAATTAAATAGACCTGCATTTCTATGTCCAACTCATTTCAAGGAACCCTACATTTTTGGGGGTTATTAGCACTGTGACAACCAACTCATGTGACAATCAGCCCCTGTCTCGCCTACACTATCAGACCCAGACTCGGGCTCGGCTCTAGTGCTAATACCAGTACTAACATAGTGGAGGGAGGGAGGGAGGGATTGACAGAGTAAACTAGCACTGACACATGAACGGTGTCTCCCTTCAGTGAAAGGACTCGGTGGGGGAGAGGTGGAGAGGAGGGGTGGATAGGAGGGAGAGAAAGGGGAGGAACGGTGGAGAGTTGGGGAGAAGAGGAGAGAGGAGGGAGTCTGGGCCAAGGCATAATGGTGAGAAATGTGTGGAGGTGAAGCTGTCTTTTTGTTCCGTGGGGCTAAATCCTTACTATAAGAGGCTGTGTGTATTTTTGTTATTTTCTGCGGAGGGCCATCGGGCTACGGCTGTGCTGTCCCGGGTATTGTAGGTGGACAGGGGATGCAAGCAGTGGACAGAGAGACTGGGCTACTCACTCCGGGATGGGAAACAGTGTTACTCAGGTATACAGAGTGCAAGGAGAAGGCATATCATCAGTCTTTGGCGAGAAGAGGGAGAGAGGGAGAGAGAGAGAGAGAGAGAGAGAGAGAGAGAGAGAGAGGGAGAGAGCGAGAGAGAGAGAGAGAGAGAGAGGGAGAGAGAGAGGGAGGGAGAGAGCGAGAGAGAGGAGGGATAGAGAGAGAGAGAGGGAGAGGGAGACAGAGAGATTGAGAGAGAGAGAGGGAGAGAGAGAAAGAGAGGGAGGGAGAGAGAGACAGAGAGAGAGAGAGAGAGAGAGGGAGAGAGAGAGAGAGAGAGAGAGACAGGGAGACAGGGAGAGAGAGAGAGGATGGAGAGAGAAGTCATCCATTTGCTTTCCTGTCTTCCCAGGCCAACTATAGTGCTAGATTTGTTTGAGCAATACTCAGTTGAGTATCAGTGTAAATTTATCCTATCATTATTGGAACATGCACATCTGGCTTTATTAGAAAGACAACATTTAATTCAAAGGGAAAAACAAACATTACATTTACAACAGGTAAAGTTGACCTGCATTGTCTCTGACTAGATATCCCCATTTCCCTTTCTAAAAGTGTGACTTCCCCAGTCAGACATTGATCAATGTGCCCTCCCATCCCTTCCATTAATTACGTCCTCAAACGAGAGTCAACAGCAACAAGCAGTGATTCCTAAAGACAGACAAAGTAAGCTTGACAGTCTTGCTTCTGTCCCTCTCCTCGCTCCAACCTGGACATGAACCAGAGACCCTCTGAACACATCGACAACAGTCACCCTCGAAAAAATCGTTACCTGTCGCTCCACAAAAGCCGCAGTCCTTGCAGAGCAAGGTAAACAACTAGCTCACAGGTCTCAGAGTGAGTGACGTCACCGATTGAAATGCTACTAGCGCGCACTGCTAACTAGCTAGCCATTTTACACTGTTCACATAGAGTCTCAGTAATGAACATATCCACATTCTCAAAACAGAGATCACTTGTATCATCTTACACAGAATGTTACCATGTCATACCATTCGATAGAATGACCTGCATTCGACTGTATAGGCTGACTGACACATTGTAGCCCACCAATAATGACGTGCTTATCTCCTAAAACGTCCATTACAGGCCCAGCGTGGGTTGGTCTGAGCTGAGGGAGGTGACACAGTGACAGTATTAGATAGGATCGGATTACTTTTAAACAAGCTTGGAGGAAAGATCACTGACAGAGGAGACCCAGGAAGGATGGAATATATGACAGCGCTGTTTCTGTGGTCTGGGCACTTTCATTCATCTTCTGATGAAGAGAAGGTGTGTGATCTGGAGTTTTAGCAAGATGTGTCACTATGGTGACAAAATCTATCCTGTCATGTTGTAAATTCTTCATTGCTGCTCCTGGAGGACTGCATTACATTCAGGTTTTTGTACACTACCATTCTCAAGGACTTTATGACTGAAGAACACTGGTAGCCAATATGGGGGGTCAAAGTGGACCAGGGCTAACTGAGCTAGGGATCATAAGGGGTAAAGAGTGGTTATTGGTGACTTGTCACCAACTCATAAACTTCAGGCAGGCATACAAGGCGTTAAAGGTCACGACAAGTTTCACTTCCCTATCAGGAATGTGTTTGTTAAATCCACATGAAGTTTTAATGTCTTCCGTCATAACGCGTCATTCTAAAGGGACATGCTGTTACCAGGAGCCATCTGTCTGGCAAATTGTGGAACTCATAAAAATAAATCTAGATTTTGCTCATCCGCCTAACACTTGTCCCATGACTAATGCAGCTACGGAACACCGGCTGGCTCACTGGCTACAACAAGGCAAACCATGCCTGATCAGATGAGCAGCTTACTACTAGCTAGTTTGAATGGCCATTACGGTAGCTAGTTTGAATGGCCATTACGGTAGCTAGTTTGAATGGCCTTTACGCTAGCTAGTTTGAATGGCCATTACGGTAGCTAGCTTGAATGATGATTACGGTAGCTAGTTTGAATGGGCATTACGGTAGCTAGTTTGAATGGCCATTACGGTAGCTGGTTTGAATGGCCATTACGGTCGCTAGTTTGAATGGCCATTACGGTAGCTAGTTTGAATGGCCATTACGGTAGCTGGTTTGAATGGCCATTACGGAAGCTAGTTTGAATGGCCATTACGGTAGCTGGTTTGAATGGCCATTACGGTAGCTAGTTTGAATGGCCATTACGGTAGCTAGTTTGAATGGCCATTACGGTAGCTGGTTTGAATGGCCTTTACGGTAGCTAGTTTGAATGGCCATTACGGTAGCTAGTTTGAATGGCCATTACGGTAGCTAGTTTGAATGGCCATTACGGTAGCTGGTTTGAATGGCCATTACGGTAGCTGGTTTGAATGGCCATTACGGTAGCTGGTTTGAATGGCCATTACGGTAGCTAGCTTGAATGGCCATTACGGTAGCTAGTTTGAATGGCCATTACGGTAGCTAGTTTGAATGGCCATTACGGTAGCTAGTTTGAATGGCCATTACGGTAGCTAGTTTGAATGGCCATTACGGTAGCTAGTTTGAATGGCCATTACGGTAGCTAGTTTGAATGGCCATTACGGTAGCTAGTTTGAATGGCCTTTACGGTAGCTAGTTTGCATGGCCATTACGGTAGCTAGCTTGAATGGCCATTACGGTAGCTAGCTTGAATGGCCATTACGGTAGCTAGCTTGAATGGCCATTACGGTAGCTAGTTTGAATGGCCATTACGGTAGCTAGCAAAAATGGCCATTACGGTAGCTAGTTTGAATGGCCATTACGGTAGCTAGCTTGAATGGCCATTACGGTAGCTAGTTTGAATGGCCATTACGGTAGCTAGTTTGAATGGCCATTACGGTAGCTAGTTTGAATGGCCATTACGGTAGCTAGTTTGAATGGCCATTACGGTAGCTAGTTTGAATGGCCATTACGGTAGCTAGTTTGAATGGCCATTACGGTAGCTAGTTTGAATGGCCATTACGGTAGCTAGTTTGCCAGCTTAAAGTTTTACTGCACCATTGTTATGTGACTGTTCTAAAAATAGACAAGAGGAGAAGAGGTACTGTAGAGGAATAGACTGGACCCTGTACCAGACACAACACTGGACTGGACCCTGTACCAGACACAATACTGGACTGGACCCTGTAGCAGACACAATACTGGACTGGACCCTGTACCAGACACAACACTGGACTGGACCCTGTACCAGACACAACACTGGACTGGACCCTGTAAAAGACAACACTGGACTGGACCCTGTACCAGACACAACACTGGACTGGACCCTGTACCAGACACAACACTGGACTGGACCCTGTACCAGACACAATACTGGACTGGACCCTGTACCAGACACAATACTGGACTGGACCCTTTACCAGACAACTGGCCCTGTACCAGACACAACACTGGACTGGACCCTGTACCAGACACAACACTGGACTGGACCCTGTACCAGACACAACACTGGACTGGACCCTGTACCAGACACAACACTGGACTGGACCCTGTAAAAGACAACACTGGACTGGACCCTGTAAAAGACAACACTGGACTGGACCCTGTACCAGACATAACACTGGACTGGACCCTGTACCACACACAATACTGGACTAGACCCTGTACCAGACACAACACTGGACTGGACCCTGTACCAGACACAACACTGGACTGGACCCTGTACCACACACAATACTGGACTGGACCCTGTACCAGACACAACACTGGACTGGACCCTGTACCAGACACAACACTGGACTGGACCCTGTACCACACACAATACTGGACTGGACCCTGTACCAGACACAACACTGGACTGGACCCTGTACCAGACACAACACTGGACTAGACCCTGTACCAGACACAACACTGGACTGGACCCTGTACCAGACACAACACTGGACTGGACCCTGTACCAGACACAATACTGGACTGGACCCTGTACCAGACACAACACTGGACTGGACCCTTTACCAGACAACTGGCCCTGTACCAGACACAACACTGGACTGGACCCTGTACCAGACACAACACTGGACTGGACCCTGTACCAGACACAACACTGGACTGGACCCTGTACTAGACACAACACTGGACTGGACCCTTTACCAGACACAACACTGGACTGGACCCTGTACCAGACACAACACTGGACTAGACCCTGTACCAGACTCAACACTGGACTGGACCCTGTACTAGACACAACACTGGACTGGACCCTGTACTAGACACAACACTGGACTGGACCCTGTACCAGACACAACACTGGACTGGACCCTTTACATTCTATGATGTCTTGCACACAGACACGATAATTCTCAAACAAACACACACAGAAAGGAGGGATGGCGAGAGGGATATTCCCCTGTAGCAGGGGTCAAAGGTTATGTAAATGGTAGCAGTGCCCTCAGGGTCAAGGCTCTCTGGGGGATGAGACTGACCTTCTTCAGACTCCCCTGCCCTCTGACCTCTAACCCTGTGAAGTATGGACCTGGGAAGACATGTCAGATTCTCATTCGGTTGCTCATTAGATCTGTCAATCACAGAGATAAACAACAAGTCCCGCCCACATGCTCATCATTCAACACTTCAAAGGAATGTGACCCTTGACCCCTGTGTAGTGTGTTCTAAAGGTCATTCACAGCTTATCAGTTAATCAGCTGTGCACTGAATGAGAGGAAATATGACCTGGAAAACAAATAGGGAATACAGTCTACAGGAAGAAAGTAGGTGACATGGGTGGGAAACTGAGTAATGAAAAAGAGAGAGAATACTGTGGAGATTGTCTGAAAGTAAAGAAAATGTGTGTGTGTGTGTGTGTGTGTGTGTGTGTGTGTGTGTGTGTGTGTGTGTGTGTGTGTGTGTGTGTGTGTGTGTGTGTGTGTGTGTGTGTGTGTGTGTGTGTGTGTGTGTGTGTTGGTGGGGGGGGTACTGTCTGCTGAAAACATGTAATGTTTGAGAATACTATTTGCTGAAAATTAATTAAAATGGGTTTAATAATATTGTGTACTGAAAAAAACTTGACATGGAAAGAAAACCGTCTATAAATAAATAATGAACATCTGCTTGTGAGGAGTAATTGAGAACAATTCAAATCAGCACTTTTGTCTCCTTTGCTAATCGCTGCCTGGTTGTGAATCCGTTCCTTATGAACATTTAGATCAGTAGATCGTTACTGTGTGTGGTGCACCACTGGTTCCCTCTTTCAGACCCCCCCCCCCCCCCCCCCGCAGTTTCTATCGGTGTCTCTTCTGAGATCCAACGGCTGCTCTACTTACCAGGAAATACTTTCTAGAAAGAGAGATGTAAATCTGGAGTCACCAGAGAGAGAGAGAGAGAGAGAGAATAGAGGGGAAGATCTGCTGTTTTACCCAGGAAACTATAGAAGGAAAATATTTCCGTGAAGGTTGTGGGACGTAGGAAAGAGTACGTCTTGGTTGGTTACATGTTTGGACTACATTTCTGTGTTTGTTTGGGCTACATCAGTACAATTCACTATAGTCCATGTTGTTCATGACCCTTCTGGAGAAATCCCCCCCTCCCCCGCCTCATTCCCTTAGTACAGTACAACAGAACCACAGTACAACCAACCTGCGCTCTGTGTTCTGTGCTCTGTGTTCTGTGCTCTGTGCTCTGTGTTTTGTACTCTGTACTCTGTGTTTTGTGCTCTGTGCTCTGTGCTTTGTGCTTTGTACTCTGTGTTCTGTGCTCTGTGTTCTGTGCTCTGTACTCTGTGTTCTGTGCTCTGTGTTCTGTGCTCTGTGTTCTGTGCTCTGTGCTTTGTGCTTTGTACTCTGTGTTCTGTGCTCTGTGTTCTGTGCTCTGTGCTCTGTACTCTGTACTCTGTGTTCTGTGCTCTGCGTTCTGTGCTCTGTGTTCTGTGCTCTGTGTTCTGTGCTCTGTGCTTTGTGCTTTGTGCTTTGTGCTCTGTACTCTGTGAAGTTCCTCTCCCCCTTCTCTTTCTCTACTCTCAGTGCAGTCTATTCCTCTCCTCTCTTCTCTCCTCCTCCTCCTCCTCCTCCTCTTCTCCTTCCCCTTCTCTCCTCCCCTCTTCTCCATCTCTCCTCTCCTCTTCCACTCCAGCACAGCATTTATCAGCCCTATGTAACTCTGACTAAAGTGATGGTGATGGTGCCAGGCGATCGCCAGCAGGCCAACAGCGGCCGTTCAGCCAATTGTCTTGACAGTCAGAGAGAGAGAGAGAGAGAAAATCCCTGCTCCTACTAAGTGGTAAGTGAACATATTTTATGGAAAATTAGATTGTGAAATGTATTTATTTTTCAATGGACCCTGGAGGTGCGGTGTGTCATCGAGGTGCAGCCTTTACACACCCGTAAACAAGACAGGAAACATACGTAGAGCTCTGGCAAAGTACTCACAGAAGTGAGATTTATACAGGGTTTGGAATGGAGGCCGATCTGCTTCCTAACTAAATGCTTGTGATTTACGCTCTAATGCTGAATACCAATGAGGTGCTTGAAAAACGATATGAGATGAAGTCTGATTTTAATTAACTGCATTGCAGGTTTTAAAACAACATTAAGTAAATGATAAAGGAGTCCCTTAAAGGGGGATGGAAACACTGTGATTTAGAACGCCAGATGTACATCCTAAAGTGTATCCATTCCCCTTTAAAGTGACATTGTCCTACGTCATACTTCATGGTCCTGCCCCCTAATCTTTTGAATGCGCTTGAAAATTATATCATCAAATTCGTGAAAACTCACCCGTTAAAGGTATTTATAAAGTTGTATTTGTGTTTATAGATGAATTTATATCTGCCAGGAGCCTTTTATTACGCACTACGTTTTTTGCCCATTGAATACCATTAAAAAAGTTTTTTTTTTTTAAACGACAAGCCTACTTCCTCGAAATTACATGACACTGTACTGAGTAACTATTCAGTAGTGTCCCTCAGGACCTAGCTCTTCCTAGCCTGGTCCCAGACCTATTTGTGCTGTCTTAACACCACCTACGGGATTGACAAGAGAGCACAAACAGACCTGGGACCAGGCTAACTCACTCTCACGTTGTCATTGGCTTTGAGTGTCTCCTCTATTGAAAGCTGGCTAAATCTATGTGTCACAATGCATAACCTACAGTTATCTAACGTTCGGAAACTATTATGACACAACTCTCTGAGAACATAAGACAAAGAAGAAAGAGAAAAAGAACATGTCTCTGTCAAATGTTTCTGCATTCCAAACTGCACCCTATTCCCACAGTCTGGCCTCAAAGACGTAACATATTAAACATACGTATGTGACACTCAAATTAGTATAATATGTTACGTTTGGTATGGTTACAGACATCAGAAAGTTACTTAACCCTTTAAGCTAACCCTTCCCCTTACCTTAACCTTAAAACCCTTTAAGCTAACCCTTCCCCTAACCTTAACCTTAACCCTTTAATCTAACCCTTCCCCTAACCTTAACCTTAACCCTTTAAGCTAACCCTTCCCCTAACCTTAACCTTAACCCTTTAAGCTAACCCTTCCCCTAAACCTAACACTTAACACTTAACCCTAACCTTAACACCTAACCTTAAGCCCCTTACCCTAACCCATAGCCTAGCTAATGTTACCCACATAGCCACCTAGCTAAGGTTGGTCACAACAATGTGGAATTTGTAATAAATCATGTGTTGCAAATTCGTAACGTATTGTATGAATTGAAATTCATAAGGTATCACACGAGTTGGAATTCGTAACATATTATACTAAATGGGGGGAGACAGATTTACATTTACTATTTTACGTCAATCCCTGAGTCCAGGTTGTGTCCCAACATAGTGCACTCTAGCTTTTTGGGCCCTGGTGTCACGACTTCTGCCGAAGTTGGCTCCCCTGCCTGTTCGGGCGGTGCTCGGCGGTCACAGTGGGGTTTAGTTACCCACTACCTCTCATTGCTACGGCGGTGGAATCATTTTACGGGGCGGGCTGCTTCACAAAACTGGACCTGAGGAGTGCGTATAATCTGGTGCGTATCCGGGGAGGAGATGAGTGGAAAACCGCATTTAGTACTACATCTGGGCATTAGGAGTACCGCGTCATGCCATATGGGTTGAAAAATGCTCCAGCCGTCTTTCAATCCTTCGTAGATGAGATTCTCCGAGACCTGCTCGGGCAGGGAGTGGTAGTGTACATCGATGACATCTTGATCTATTCTGCCACCCGCGCGGCGCACGTGTCTCTGGTGCGTAAGGTACTTGGGCGACTGCTGGAGCATGACCTGTATTGCAAGGCCGAGAAATGTGTGTTCTTCAAACAGGCCGTTTCCTTCCTGGGTTATCGTATTTCCACCTCCGGGGTGGTGATGGAGTGTGACCGCGTTACAGACGTGCGTAATTGGCCGACTCCGACCACGGTGAAAGAGGTGCAGCGGTTTTTAGGGTTTGCCAATTACTACCGGAGGTTTATCCGGGGTTTTGGTCAGGTGGCTGCTCCCATTACCTCAGTGCTGAAGGGAGGACCGATGCGCTTGCGTTGGTCAGCAGAGGCAGGCAGAGCTTTCAGTCGTCTGAAGGAGCTGTTCACCAATGCGCCCGTGTTGGCGCATCCGGACCCCTCTTTAGCGTTCATGGTGGAGGTGGACGCGTCCGAGGCGGGGGTCGGGGCCGTGCTGTCCCAGCGCTCGGGCGTGCCACCAAAGCTCCGCCCTTGTGCCTTCTTTTCGAGGAAGCTCGGTCTGGCGGACCGAAACTATGACGTGGGGGACCGGGAGTTGTAGTCAAGGCTCTGAAGGTGTGGAGACATTGGCTTGAGGGGGCGAAGCACCCTTTTCTCATCTGGACTGATCATCGTAATCTCGAGTATATCCGGGCAGCGAGGAGACTAAATCCGCGTCAAGCTAGATGGGCCATGTTTTTTACCCGGTTTCGTTTTACCATCTCGTACCGGCCAGGGTCCCAAAACACCAAAGCCGACGTGCTGTCCCGCCTATATGATACCGAGGAGCGGTCCGTTGAGCCGACTCCCATCATTCCACCTTCATGTCTCGTGGCACCGGTAGTATGGGAGGTGGACGCGGAGATAGAGAGGGCCTCACGGTTAGAGCCGGCTCCTCCTCAGTGTCCAGCAGGGGCTCAGTACGTGCCGAGGGGGGTCCGGGATAAACTTATCCGTTGGGCTCATACTCTACCCTCCTCGGGTCATCCTGGCATCGAGAGGACAGTGCGGAGTCTTAGAGGGAGATACTGGTGGCCCACGTTGGCTAAGGACATGAGATTTTATGTCTCCTCCTGCTCGGTGTGCGCTCAGAGCAAGGCTCATCGACACTTGCCTAGAGGGAAGTTACAGCCCCTCCCCGTTCCACAACGGCCGTGGACACACTTATCGGTGGACTTTCTTACCGACCTTCCCCCGTCCCAGGGAAGTACTACGATCCTGGTCGTTGTGGATCGGTTTTCTAAGTCCTGCCGTCTCATCCCGTTGCCCTGTCTCCCTACGGCCCTGCAGACTGCGGAGGCTTTGTTTACCCATGTCTTCCGGCACTATGGGGTGCCTGAGGACATCGTTTCTGATCGGGGCCCCCAATTCACGTCCAGAGTTTGGAGGGCGTTTATGGAGAGACTGGGGGTCTCGGTCAGCTTGACCTCGGGTTTTCACCCCGAGAGTAATGGGCAGGTGGAGCGCGTAAACCAGGATGTGGGCAGGTTTCTGCGGTCATATTGCCGGGACCGGCCTGGTGAGTGGGCGAGGTATGTTCCTTGGGCTGAGCTCGCTCAGAACTCCCTTCGCCACTCCTCAACAAACATGTCCCCTTTTGAGTGTGTGTTGGGTTACCAGCCGGTCCTGGCCCCATGGCATCAGAGCCAGACCGAGGCTCCTGCGGTAGAGGAATGGGTACAGCGCTCCAAGGACACTTGGAAAGCCGTCCAGGAGTCGCTGAGACTGGCGGGAGAACGGCAGAAGTGGAGCGCTGACCAGCACCGCAGTGAGGCCCTCGTGTTCGCACTTGGGGACCGGGTCTGGCTCTCGACCCGAAACCTGCCCCTCCGTCTGCCCTGCCGGAAGCTGGGGCCGCAGTGTGTGGGGCCATTTAAAGTCCTGAGGAGAATAAACGAGGTGTGTTACAGGTTACAACTTCCTAGGTATTATCGTATTAACCCCTCGTTTCATGTGTCTCTCCTCAGGCCGGTGGTGACTGGTCCCCTTCAGGAAGGTGAGGTGCCTGAGGTCCCTCCGCCCCCTCTGGACATCGAGGGGTCCCCGGCGTACACAGTACGTGGCATTCTGGACTCAAGACGCCGGGTGGGGGGCCTACAGTACCTCGTGGACTGGGAGGGGTATGGTCCGGAGGAGAGGTGCTGGGTACCGGTGGGGGACATTTTGGATCCTTCTCAGCTGAGAGACTTCCACCACCTCCACCCGGATCGCCCGGCGTGTCGCCCTCGAGGCCGGTGGCGGCGCGTTGTGGGAGCCGCGCGTCATGGGGGGGGTACTGTCACGACTTCCGCCGAAGTTGGCTCCCCTGCCTGTTCGGGCGGTGCTCGGTGGTCGTCGTCACTGGCCTACTAGCCGCCACCGATCCCTTTTTCGTTGTCTGTTGGTTGTGTCTTATTAGTTTCACCTGTGTCCTGTTGTATGTGTTTGATGAGCGTCCTTATTTATAGTATGTGTCCCCGCCCTTGTTTTGTGCGGGATTGTTTTGTGTTACGTGTGTTGTTAAGATAGAGGTGCTTATGTTCTGGACCCTGCACCCTGTGTTTTGGGTGGTCCAATTTATTTAACCGCGCCCTGTGTTTGGGCTTGTGGGTCGTATTATGGGTCGTATTGTGGGTCGTATTATGTGTGTCGTATTAAAGTGCACCTTTTTCCCCTGTGGAACTCTCTGCACCTGATTCCTTCCTCACCCGCCTAGTCCCGCGTGACACCTGGTCAAAAGTAGTGCACTATAAATGAAATATTATGCCATTTGGGATGTAGCCAGTGTCTCGTAATGAACCACGAGGAAGAGCTGTCCTGTGTTAATTATCAAGGAGAACTTTGTGCAAAGACAGAGTGAAAAGAAGAATTCCCTGATGCTGAGAGAAGTCTAGAACTTAGCTAATGTGTCGCTAATGAAACACAAAACATTGGCCCAGTCAGGGAACAAGAAGAGAACACGGAACATTGGCCCAGTCAGGGAACAAGAAGAGAACGCGAAACATTGGCCCAGTCAGGGAACAAGAAGAGAACACGGAACATTGACCCAGTCAGGGAACAAGAAGAGAACACGGAACATTGGCCCAGTCAGGGAACAAGAAGAGAACACGGAACATTGGCCCAGTCAGGGAACAAGAAGAGAACACGGAACATTGGCCCAGTCAGGGACCAAGAAGAGAACACGGAACATTGGCCCAGTCAGGGAACAAGAAGAGAACACGAAACATTGGCCCAGTCAGGGAACAAGAAGAGAACACGGAACATTGGCCCAGTCAGGGAACAAGAAGAGAACACGGAACATTGGCCCAGTCAGGGAACAAGAAGAGAACACGGAACATTGGCCCAGTCAGGGAACAAGAAGAGAACACGGAACATTGGCCCAGTCAGGGAACAAGAAGAGAACACGGAACATTGGCCCAGTCAGGGAACAAGAAGAGAACACGGAACATTGGCCCAGTCAGGGAACAAGAAGAGAACACGGAACATTGGCCCAGTCAGGGAACAAGAAGAGAACGTGAAACATTGGCCAAGTCAGGGAACAAGAAGAGAACGCGGAACATTGGCCCAGTCAGGGAACAAGAAGAGAACATGGAACATTGGCCCAGTCAGGGAACAAGAAGAGAACACGGAACATTGGCCCAGTCAGGGAACAAGAAGAGAACACGGAACATTGGCCCAGTCAGGGAACAAGAAGAGAACACGGAACATTGGCCCAGTCAGGGAACAAGAAGAGAACACGAAACATTGGCCCAGTCAGGGAACAAGAAGAGAACACGGAACATTGGCCCAGTCAGGGAACAAGAAGAGAACACGGAACATTGGCCCAGTCAGGGAACAAGAAGAGAACACGGAACATTGGCCCAGTCAGGGAACAAGAAGAGAACACGTAACATTGGCCCAGTCAGGGAACAAGAAGAGAACACGGAACATTGGCCCAGTCAGGGAACAAGAAGAGAACACGTAACATTGGCCCAGTCAGGGAACAAGAAGAGAACACGGAACATTGACCCAGTCAGGGAACAAGAAGAGAACACGTAACATTGGCCCAGTCAGGGAACAAGAAGAGAACACGTAACATTGGCCCAGTCAGGGAACAAGAAGAGAACAAGGAACATTGGCCCAGTCAGGGAACAAGAAGAGAACACGGAACATTGGTCCAGTCAGGGAACAAGAAGAGAACACGTAACATTGGTCCAGTCAGGAAACAAGAAGAGAACACGGAACATTGGCCCAGTCAGGGAACAAGAAGAGAACGCGAAACATTGGCCCAGTCAGGGAACAAGAAGAGAACGCGGAACATTGGCCCAGTCAGGGAACAAGAAGAGAACACGGAACATTGGCCCAGTCAGGGAACAAGAAGAGAACACGGAACATTGGCCCAGTCAGGGAACAAGAAGAGAACACGGAACATTGGCCCAGTCAGGGAACAAGAAGAGAACACGGAACATTGGCCCAGTCAGGGAACAAGAAGAGAACACGGAACATTGGCCCAGTCAGGGAACAAGAAGAGAACACGGAACATTGGCCCAGTCAGGGAACAAGAAGAGAACACGGAACATTGGCCAAGTCAAGGAACAAGAAGAGAACACGGAACATTGGCCCAGTCAGGGAACAAGAAGAGAACACGGAACATTGGCCCAGTCAGGGAACAAGAAGAGAACACGTAACATTGGCCCAGTCAGGGAACAAGAAGAGAACACGGAACATTGGCCCAGTCAGGGAACAAGAAGAGAACACGGAACATTGGCCCAGTCAGGGAACAAGAAGAGAACACGTAACATTGGCCCAGTCAGGGAACAAGAAGAGAACACGGAACATTGGCCCAGTCAGGGAACAAGAAGAGAACACGTAACATTGGCCAAGTCAAGGAACAAGAAGAGAACACGGAACATTGGCCCAGTCAGGGAACAAGAAGAGAACACGGAACATTGGCCCAGTCAGGGAACAAGAAGAGAACACTGAACATTGGCCCAGTCAGGGAACAAGAAGAGAACACGGAACATTGGCCCAGTCAGGGAACAAGAAGAGAACACGGAACATTGGCCCAGTCAGGGAACAAGAAGAGAAATCTAAACGACAAAAAGCATCTGGGACGGTATTCAAAAAGCATCTCTTAGTAGGAATGCTGATCCAGGATCAGGTCCCCCCCCCCCCCCCCATGTAATCAGGTCCCCTCCCCCCATGTAATCTTATCCTTTGTGATCAGCAAAAGAAAACTGATCCCAGAACAGCGCTCCTAGTCAGACTCCTCTGAGACTGAATAGAGAAACCAATGAGTCATGTTAGAGAATAATGAATGCGATGTGTGTCTAGGTCCTTAATTTGAAACAATAATCCTTGAAACTTCCCACAAAGACTCCTGACTACAGTATAGCTGTATAACTGTATAAGCTGTATAAGCTTGTTTGAGACCTTTTAATTGAAGGTCTTTCCAATGTCCCTTTCATGTCCTCAAAGCGTTCCAATGTTAAACAAAAGATTCTCCTCCTTAACGCTGACTACAGTCCATATATTTCTCCTCCTTAATGCTGACTACAGTCCATGTGTTTCTCCTCCTTAATGCTGACTACTGTCCATGTGTTTCTCCTCCTTAATGCTGACTACAGTCCATGTGTTTCTCCTCCTTAATGCTGACTACAGTCCATGTGTTTCTCCTCCTTAATGCTGACTACTGTCCATGTGTTTCACCTCCTTAATGCTGACTACAGTCCATGTGTTTCTCCTCCTTAATGCTGACTACAGTCCATGTGTTTCTCCTCCTTAATGCTGACTACTGTCCATGTGTTTCTCCTCCTTAATGCTGACTACAGTCCATGTGTTTCTCCTCCTTAATGCTGACTACAGTCCATGTGTTTCTCCTCCTTAATGCTGACTACAGTCCATGTGTTTCTCCTCCTTAATGCTGACTACAGTCCATGTGTTTCTCCTCCTTAATGCTGACTACAGTCCATGTGTTTCTCCTCCTTAATGCTGACTACAGTCCATGTGTTTCTCCTCCTTAATGCTGACTACAGTCCATGTGTTTCTCCTCCTTAATGCTGACTACTGTCCATGTGTTTCACAGTTCTCATGTTTCTCGGCACCTCTCCTGTCGGGACAAAGTGTGATATTGCTATGTAGTTATAAATGCCTGCATATTTGTATGATTGTCGTTGTATAAACCTATCGCAGCCAAGCAGAGATCCATGCTGAAGGTATTTTACCTGTAATTATGGGATGGCTAGCTTTCCACAGTGCCTGGGACGCCTACCAGCTTGCCTTGGTCTTCATGGGGATTCTGGTCTTTTCTTGTGGTTGTCGCGCTGCAATTAACACTGTCTCCGTTTGCTGGGTGGCAAAACGCACTGAGACTGACACACACACGCGAACCCACGCACACAACACACACACACACACACACACACACACACAAACACACACACGGCATGAACGGATACACACACACACACACACACACACACACACACACACACACACACACACACACACACACACACACACACACACACACACACACACACACACACACACACACACACACACACACACAGAGGAGCCTTTGGCTGGAGGCAATGGGAAAGAAAGCACATGATAGGAAAAACATAGTTAATTATGTTTGACAGGTATCTATTAAAGTGCCTTCTAAGCCAGACCTTGGAGGTCTTCACACATCTAATGGAAATATAGTCTGTGTCCCAAATGGCTCCCTTTTACCTATGTAGCGCACTACATTTGACCAGGGTCCATATACACTCTTAGAAAACAAAGGTGCTGTCTAACACCCAAAAGGGTTCTTCGGCTGTCCCCATAGGAGCACCCTTTGAAGAATCCTTTATGGTTCCAGTTAGAAATCTTTTGGTTCCAGGTAGAACTCTTTTTTGTTTCAGGTAGAACCTTTTGGTTCCAGGTAGAACCCTTTGTGTTCCAGGTAGAACCCTTTTGATTCCATGTAAAAAAACATTTCACAGAGGGTTCTACATGGAACCCAAAAGGGTTCTCCTATGGAGACAGCCGAAGAACCCTTTTGGAACCCTTTTTTCTAAGAGCATAGAGCTCTGGTTAAAAGTAGTGCACCACATAGGGAATTGTGCCGTTTGGGGATACAGACATACACTCAAGTAGTTGACATTTAAGATCATATTTCTGAGCCGAGGGGTTACATTTATACCAAACGATTTTCAAACATCATTCAAACAATGTTAACTAATCAAAATGTATGGTAAATAAGCTATCATAGCATTATTTATGGGGCTTAAATCAACAGAGAGAACAGCTCCTGGTTTACCCAATAAACCCTCACACCGCCTGGTATACTTTCTTTCATTGGCGTGATTATACTTATGCTGTGTTATCTTCATTTTGGTAATGGAAAAAGTGACAAAGTCAACGTTGTTTTGAATGGCAACACATTAACCCTGGCCTCCAGTGTCACGGACCCCTCTGGAACTTTCATTACGCACACCTGTCCCCTATTCCCACGGATTAGTACTTGTATAAATGTGCCCTTTGGTTTCCATTGGGCGGTCCATTATTGTTACAATGTCCGTTGTTGCGTGTGAGTACCTGCGCAGTGTGTTTTGGCTTTCGTGTCATTGTGGATCGCACAGATGATTACAGGTCTCGTACCGTGTGTGATAATCATTGTGCGCTAGTGTTATTTATTCGAGGTACTCCTCGCTCTTTTGTTTGGGTTTCAACCCTGTGTTTTTGTATAGTGTTTGTTTGGTCTTCGTCCCCGTGCCATTACACGGCACACTGTAATTTGGGCTTCATAAAAAAAACTATTACGCATTCCTGCGCCTGTCTCCCGAATCCCTTTATACCAGCGTGACAGAATAATCAACCATTAAGGGAGACAGCGGGAATGACCCGTCCGACGACGCTGCGACTGGTCCGCCTGGCGCCACTGCAACTTTGGCAGCTGCAACTGGGCCGTCCGACTTCGCCACAGCGGGTCCATCCGATGACGCCACTTCAGCAGCCACAACTGGCCCGTCCGACGCCGCCACAACCGGTCCGTCCGATGCAGCCACAACTTCGGCATCTGCATCGGGTCCTGATCGACCCCCACTGCGTTCCAATGATTGTCCTCAAGTCTAGTGTTATTGTGCTGCTGGTGCAGCGCGTCAGGAAGGGGAGGGGGTACTGTCACGGATCCCCCAGAACGTTTATTACGCACACCTGTCCACTGTTCCCACTGATTAGTACCTGTATAAGTGTGCCCTTTGGTTTCCATTGGGCTGTCGATTATTGTTCCAAATTACGTTGGTGCGTGTGAGTACATGCGCTGTGTGTTTTAGCTTTCGTACCATTGTGGATCGCGCAGATGATTACGGGTCTCGTCCCGTGTGATAATCATTGTGCTTGTGTGTTATTTATTCGAGGTACTCCTCACTCTTTTGTTTTGAGTTTCTACCCTATGTTTTGTTACGTGTTTGTTTGGTCTTCGTCCCCGTGCCTTTACACGGCGCCTGTCTCCCAACCCTTCGTGTCAACGTGACATCCAGGGAAAAGTGGTGTTTGGTTATAGTGTCTCCAATAGGACCTGAAGGATAATAAAATGACATTTTATAAAATGCTATTAGTCACATGTGCCAAATACAACAGGTGTAGACCTTACAGTGATATGCTTACTTACGAGCCCAAAAACCAACAATGCAGTTTAAAAAAATACAGATAAGAATAAGAAATAAAAGTAACAAGTAATTAAAGAGCAGCAGTAAAATAACAATAGCGAGAGGGTACCGGTACAGAGTCAATGTGTGAGGGCACCCGTTTGTTGCGGTAATATGTACATGTAGGTGGAGTTATTAAAGTGACTATGCATAGATGACAACAACAGAGAGTAGCAGCGGTGTAAAAGGGGGGAGGGGGGGGGGGGGGCAATGCAAATAGACTGGGTAGCCATTTGTTTAGGTGTTCAGGAGTCATATGGCTTGGGGGTAGAAGCTGTTTAGAAGCCTCTTGGACCTAAACTTGAAGCTCCGGTACCACTTGCTGTGCGGTAGCGGAGAGATCAGTCTATGACTGGGGTGGCTGGAGTCTTTGACAATTTTTGGGCCTTCCTCTGACACCGCCTAGTATAGAGGTCCTGGATGGCAGGAAGCTTGGACCCAGTGATGTGCGCCATTCGGCCGGAGTGCCTTGCGGTTGGAGGAAGAGCAGTTGCCATACCAGGCAGTGATGCATCCCGTCGGATGCTCTCGATGGTGCAGCTGTAGAACTTTTTGAGGATCTGAGGACCCATGTCAAATATTTTCAGTCTCCTGAGGGGGAATAGGTTTTGTCATGCCCTCTTCACGACTGTCTGGTGCGCATGAACAATGTCAGTTTGTTGGTGATGTGGACACCAAGGAACTTGAAGCTCTCAACCTGCTCCTCTGCAGCCCCATCGATGAGAATGGGGGCATGCTCAGTCCTCCTTTTTCCTGTAGTCCACAATCATCTCCTTTGTCCTGATCACGTTGAGGGAGAAGTTGTTGTCCTGGCATCACACGGCCAGGTCTCTGACCTCCTCCCTATAGGCTGTCTCGTCGTTGTCGGGCCTACCACTGTTGTGTCATCGGCAAATGTAATAATGGTGTTGGAGTCGTGCCTGGCCGTGCAGTCATGAGTGAACAGGGAGTACAGGAGGGGACTGAGCACGCACCCCTGAGGGGCCCCTGTGTTGAGGATCAGCGTGGAGGATGTGTTGTTACCTACCCTTACCACCTGGGGGCGGCCAGTCAGGAAGTCAGGAAGTCCAGGATCCAGTTGCAGAGGGAGGTGCTTAGTCCCAGGGTCCTTAGCTTATTGATGAGCTTTGAGGGCACTATGGTGTTGAACACTGAGCAGTAGTCGATTAATAGCATTCTCACATAGGTGTTCCTTTTGTCCAAGTGTGAAAGGGCAGTGTGGAGTGCAATAGAGATTGCATCATCTCTGGATCTGTTGGGGCGGTATGCACATTGGAGTGGGTCTAGGGTTTCTGGGATAATGGGGTTGATGTGAGCCATGACCAGCCTTTCAAAGCACTTCATGGCTACAGACGTGAGTGCTATGGGCCGGAGGTCATTTAGGCAGGTTACCTTAGTGTTCTTGGGCACAGGCACTATGGTGGTCTGCTTAAAACATGTCAGTATTACAGACTCAGACAGGGAGAGGTTGAAAATGTCAGTTGGTCAGCGCGTGCAGTCCACGTCCTGGTATTCTGTCTGGCTCTGCGGCCTTGTGAATGTTGACTGTTTAGGTCTTACTCACATCGGCTACGGAGAGCGTGATCACATAGCGTCAGAGCTGGTGTAGTACGATTCGATCTTTGTCCTGTATTGATGCTTTACCTGTTTGACGGTTCGTCGGAGGGCATAGCAGGATTTCTTATAAGCTTCCGGGTTTAAAGTCCCGCTCCTTGAAAGTGGCAGCTCTAGCCTTTAGCTCAGTGTGGATGTTGACTGTGATCAATGGCTTCATGTTGGGATATGTATGTCCTGTCACTGTGGAGACGACGTCATCGATCCACTTATTGATGAAGCCAATGACTGATGTGGTGTACTCCTCAATTCCATCGGAGGAATCCCGGAACTTATTCCAGTCTGTGCTAGCAAAACAGTCCTGTAGCTTAGCATCTGCTTCATCTGCTTTTTTATTGATGTAGTCACTGGTGCTTCCTGCTTTAATCTTTGCTTGTAAGCAGGATTCAGGAGGATAGAATTGTGGTCAGATTTTCCAAATGGAGGGCGAGGGAGAGCTGAAAACTCTCTAGGTAGATAGTGTGGTCTACAGCCTGTCATGAGATATGCTAACTCAGGCGAGCAATAGTTCGAGACTTCCTTAGATATCGTGCACCAGCTGTTATTTACAAAAAATACATAGTCTGCCGCCCCTTGTCTTACCAGCCGATACAGCGTACAAACAGCCAGCTGTGTGTTGATAGTGTGGTCGTTCAGCGACTCCATGAAGCATAAGATATTACAGTTTTGAATGTCTCGTTGGTAGTTTAATCTTCCGCGTAGGTCATCTATTTTATTGTCCAAAGATTGCACGTTTGCTAGCAGAATGGAAGGAAGTGGGGTTTATTCGATCACCTATGAATTTTCAGAAGGCAGCCCGCCCTCCGGCCCCTTTTTCTCTGCCTCCTCTTCAGGCAAATCACGGAGATCTGGGCCGGCGTCGGCCTCGTCAGACTCGTTAAAGGGAAAAAATAATTCTGCCAGTCCGTGGTGAGTAATCGCTGTTCTGATGTCTAGAAGTTATTTTCGGTCATAATAGACGGTAGCTGCAACATTATGCACAAAATATGTAAAAAATACATTTAAAAAAGTTACAAACAACGCAAATAAACCAACAAAAAACAGAATCGTTTGGGGGCGTCTGCCTTCTTCTCCGGGTGTGTCTGTGTGTGCCTGCTCTGCTAGAGCCTGAAGATGGCAGACATGTATGTAGCAGGGAATCAGGTACACCTGACCATGTTATCTCTACCTGACTGTCTGTCTTTCTGTCTGACTATCTGACTGTCTGACTATCTGACTGTCTGACTGTCTGACTATCTGACTGTCTGACTGTCTGACTAACTGACTTTCTGTCTGACTGTGTGTCTGTCTGACTGACTGTGACCATGTCATCTCTGTCTGTCTGTCTGTCTGTCTGTCTGTCTGTCTGTCTGTCTGTCTGTCTGTCTGTCTGTCTGTCTGTCTGTCTGTCTGTCTGTCTGTCTGTCTGTCTGTCTGTCTGTCTGTCTGTCTGTCTGTCTATTTGTATTTCTCACTGTTTCTCTTTCTCTCCCTTCAGTGTGAAGGGTTTGGGGATCACCTATAAAGCCAGGGGAGATTAGGGTGATAGTTGTGTAGCCTCGTTCTTTTGTCTCCGTCCACATTCTTCAGAAATGTAAGAAGGCACCAATTATCTTTCAGGTCCTAATGCCCCAGGTCTTAGACGTGCACCTTTAAAAGCTCCTCAGGTTCATGTCCCCCAGCCATAGAGAAGACCATGGGATGTAGATGGGTTATCTTCCACTGCAATTATACTGTCCACCTACTATGCAAAAGAGCACAGAGAAAATATTCCCAATATAAAGCAAACACACCCAAAGGTCAGTTAGTTTACCCCTCAAAGAAAAACAACATTGTTATGTGTATCCTAGAGGAGGTACTGTAGGTCAATTACCAGGTTTGCTAAAAAAAATATTACGCATAAATTATAAAATAATTGGTATATGATAAAAAAGCTCGATCTGTGGCACATACTGGGAGATACTGGGAGAGTGAACTGCCCAACATGACGTCATCTGGCCAGTGCTGAATCTAATCAACATTTTTTTATATGATATTATCTCTGCTCTCCAAGAGGCTCTGAGGTGTGAGATTATGGAGTTCGAGCTACTGTAGCTTCCTCTGCAGTGCCCATTTTCCTGCTTTCTGGTCTCTGCAGATCATCAAAGTCACAGGGCACATGTAGTGTGAGGGATTACAGTCTAAGGGACAGCCCTGCCCCAACCCCATTCACATTTTGGCATGGGCGGGCAACAGCCTCGGTACAAGTGAGTTTTTAATGCATTCCATCTCACTTTAATTACTCCAATCTCTGCGAGGGCACACAGGAAGAAAAAAAAAAGAAATCCCTGAAAGCTTTCTCCGTTTTCTTGCCGAGCAGATTACCCCACTGCCCTGCCAAGTCCGCGCCACGCTGCATCCTAAGATAGAATTCAAATTCAAATTGTGAGGCTAAAGAAAGTGCAGCTGTCACCCCGTGCCTCTACCCCTCTGGCCTGCGAAGTCCCCACCGCCCCCCCCGTCGGATCAAAGAGGAGCTGTCCTCCTCCTCTGCCCGGGTAAAAATGAGCGGTCCTGGCTGTAAGGCCTGCCAGTGTCTGGTCCCCCTGGGGCCGGGGCCGCCTGCCTAATCCCTCTCTCCTGACTCCACACTGACAGGCTGAATAAAGGCATTAAACCCCACAAAATAATTACCAATTTAAACATGGGGAGAAGCCATCAGGTATGGGGGGGGGGGGGCAGATGAGGATGGTACTGGGTACTGTAGTGATGGTTTCCCTGCCAAAAACAACCTGTATTTCTCCTCTTGTTTGGTTGGTTTGTGGTTCCAGAAGTTCTGGATGAATGACCTTACACGGCGGTATCAGACCAGGAACAGACTTCTAAAAGGTTCCAGAAAGAGCCCCAATGTACGGGAACATTTCTGCTGTCAGTGATGTGTCTGAATGTGGCCTCCATGACAGCAGAAATATGACCTAAGGTTTATAAGGGACAGTGTTTTAGGAGTGAGGTGGGGTTGAGGTGTGTGTGTGTATGCACATGCATGTGTCTATGTGCGTGCACATGTCTGTACGTGTGCGTGTCCGTATTTGCCATCTGCAGATCAGTGTGCTACGAGGCCTGCGGTTCTAATCCAACAGCGCCACACTGCCAAATCCAGGTAAAGTGATCCTAAATCCACCCAGCGTTCACCCTCCTCTGTTCTCCCTCTCACCCTCCTCTGTTCTCCCTCTGCCTCTCTCCTTCCTATCTTCTCCCTCCCTCCCTCTCTCCTCTCTTCTCCCTCTTATCTTCTCCCTCTCCCTCTCTCCCTCCTCCCTCCTCTCTTCTCCCTCTCCTCTCCCTCCTCTCTTCTCCCTCTCCTCTCCCTCTCTCCCTCCTTTCTCCTTCCTCTCTTCTCTCTCTCCTCTCCCTCTCTCCCTCCTCTCTTCTCCCTCTCAACTCTTCTCCCTCTCCTCTCCTCTCCCTCTGTTCTTGAATCCCTGTGGTAAGCCCCATCTATTAGTGCTGGAGAGATCAGTCTCTCTGCCATCCTCCTCTCTAAAGACCGGTAGGCTGCAAGACCCACGCACTGACAACTTAATCTCTTCTCTGATAAAAGAAGGAGTGAATAGGGGGAATTGCCGTGTGACAAAAGAGTTCAGACTTGACCATGATTCTTTTCCTTTCAGTCTTTCTCTGTCTGGGTGATTGGAGGCTGAGACCAGAGGTTTACCTGTTCTCTCTTCAAACCAGAGAAATCTGGGAGGTTGGAGGCTGAGACCAGAGGTTTACCTGTTCTCTCTTCAAACCAGAGAAATCTGTGAGGTTGGAGGCTGAGACCAGAGGTTTACCTGTTCTCTCTTCAAACCAGAGACATCTGGGAGGTTGGAGGCTGAGACCAGAGGTTTACCTGTTCTCTCTTCAAACCAGAGAAATCTGGGAGGTTGGAGGCTGAGACCAGAGGTTTACTTGCTCCCTCTTCAAACCAGAGAAATCTGGGTGGTTGGAGGTTGAGACCAGAGGTTTACCTGTTCTCATCAAACAGGTTAATATCTGTGACTGTACAGCACGACACACGATACTATATTTGTCAAATTATTTGAAACCATTTTTATGTAGTTTCGTGTTCTCCATATTCAAGGCTTCAATTATGTAAAATAACTATATAAATCAAAGATGGTGTAATCTGACAGAAATACAAGTCCTCGAGAGGCCTGAGAGACTGTGCAATATGTGTTCTCTTCAGTCATGCCAAAACCAAAATTCTTGTGCCCTGATCAGCTCGTCTTAACACGCACGACTGACTCCTCTTGGCAGAGTGGCAGACACATCCTGTAAATCAACCAAGTATTTACATACGTGTTTATCTTCCTCTGCATTCAATAACCGCCAATGATTGAGCAAGCAACAGTGACGAATGTACACACACACACACACACACACACACACACACACACACACACACACACACACACACACACACACACACACACACACACACACACACACACACACACACACACACACACACACACAACGAAACCGCTGAATGCTGAAGCGCGTAGTGCGTAAAAATGGTCTGTCCTCGATTGCAACACTCACTACCGAGTTCCAAACTGTCTCTGGAAGCAACATCAGCACAAGAACTGTTTGGTCGGGAGGTTCATGAAATGGGTTTCCATGGCCGAGCAGCTGCACACAAGCCTAAGATCACCATGCGCAATGCCAAGCGTCGGATGGAGTGCTGTAAAGCTTGCCGGCATTGGACTCTGGAGAAGTGGAAACGTTTTCTCTGGAGTGATGAATCTGGCAGTCCGTCTGACTATTCTGGGTTTGGCAGATTCCAGGAGAATGCTACCTGCCCCAATGCATAGTGCCAACTGTAAAGTTTGGTGGAGGAGGAAGAATGGTCTGGGGCTGTTTTTCATGGTTTGGGCTAGGCCCCTTAGTTCCATTAAAGATACATTTTAACGCTACAGCATACAATGCACTTCTAGATGATTCTGTTCTTCCAACTTTGTGGCAACTGTTTAGGGAAGGCCCTTTCCTGTTTCAGCATGACAATGCCCCCGTGCACAAAACAAGGTCCATACTGGAATGGTTTGTCGAGGTCGGTGTGGAAGAACTTGACTGGCCTGCAAAGACCCCTGACCTCAACCCCATCAAACACCTTTGGGATGAATTGGAACGCAGACTGCGAGCCACGCCTAATCGCCCAACATTAGTGCCTGACCTCACTAATGCTCGTGTGGCTGAATGGAAGCAAGATCCCGCAGCAATGTTCCCACATCTAGTGGAAAGCCTTCCCAGAAGAGTGGAGGCTGTTATAGCAACAAAGGGTGGACCAACTCCATATTAATACCCATGACTTTGGAATGAGATGTCCACATACTTTTGGTCATGTAGTGTATGTAGATATGCACACACACACGCATATACACATTAAAACACACACAAGAGTCCGCTTCAGGGCACGCTGTTAGATCCACCTGCTCTGCTCTGTAATGGCTGGTATTCCATTGATGTTTCTCATTTAATTCTCCATCCGCTGGAGACAGGGTGTGTGTCTGATATGACTTCTGGTTTGAGGTGTCTGACAGTGCCAGAACTACACTTTGTGTGTATGTATGTGTGTGTCCATGTGCGTGCGTGTGTGTGCTTGTGCCCATGTGAAAAAAAATACTATAGTATAGTACGGTATAAATACTGTAATATTCGCTGAGTGTTTTTGCTGACTTTACTGTAGTATTTAAAAGTCTGCAAGTATTTACAGTTAACTATAGTATAAATACTGAAGTAAAATAAAACTTTAGTATGTACAATAGTAATTAAAGTAGTATTTTTGCGGACTGTACTACATACAGTAGTATTTACTGAAGTGTTTTTGCAGATTGTAGTATTTGCTATAGTGTTTAAAAAAAATCTTTAACATAGAAGTGTAGGTTTTCTCCTTCAGGAAAGTGGATGAATACATAAAGAGTACATTTTCCATGACCTGTAGCTAGGACCAGTTACCTCAGTGCGTCTGCTCTTTTCTATAACGGAACACATTACATTGTCTACTTGGCATGTAGATTTCTCACTTAAGGGTGGCACAAATTGCGATATAGAGTATATGCAAATGAAATACTGTAGTATTTACTCAAGTTTAAAAAGTGTTGTGTTTTTGAGGACCGTAGTGTTTTTGTGGACATTACTGTAATATTTACTACGGTGGTTTTTATGGATAATACTGTAGTAAATCGTGAAGTACGATTACAAAAAACTGATATGTGGAAATCTATTTTTCATCTTCGTATCCTAAAAGTATCATTTCACGGTCAAATTATTTCTGATTTATGAGTTGGGCTTTGTTTTCCAACTGCCAACTCAATTCGAAGGTACTACTTTTATCTTGTTGATTGAAAATCTGCCCTTGGTATTGTTTTTTGGCTAAACCCATAATCCGTTTACCTCTCTACTGACTCCGTTGTAACCCACAAGATGATGTGTATGTTCCAAATGGCACCCTCTTCCCCTACATAGCGCACTACTTTTGACCAGGACCTATAGGGATCTGGTTAAAAGTAGTGCACTAAATAGGGAGTAGGGTGCCATTTAGTGTACACCTATGTCAATGCCACTTTCTGAACTGTGTATGATTCACCAACGAAAACAATTATGTAAGTAAGTCTAAGTTAGAGAACAACTATAACAGGGTTTCTTGTGTTCTAGGACATTACCTTTTAACATGCTTCCTGTATACACTCTTTGTTATTATGGCCAACTTCACCAACATTCCCTTGACGATATAGCCTGGTCCCAGATCTCTGTGTATGTTAGCTATCTTCTCTGACTCTAACACGTCTCTGACTGTTTGTTATCTAACTCACTAAATACATTTTTCCTGACATTCAAGGAGATGGCATTCATGGAGATGGCATTCATGGCGATTTGCATTCATGGTATTTGCTTTGCATGTCTGCTCAGCTGTAAATTACCTTCTTCGGGATCAAATCAAATCAATTTTATTTATAAAGCCCTTCTTACATCAGCTGATATCTCAAAGTGCCGTACAGAAACCCAGCTTAAAACCCCAAACAGCAAGCAATGCAGGTGTAGAAGCACGGTGGCTAGGAAAAACTCCCTAGAAAGGCCAGAACCTAGGAAGAAACCTAGAGAGGAACCAGGCAATGAGGAGTGGTGTCCCGCCCTGACCATAGAGAGCCTTTTTATTCTCTATTTTGGTTAGGTCGGGGTGTGACTAGGGGGGGGTGTTCCTATTGTCACGTTCCTGACCTTGTTTTCCTTTTGTATAGCTTTGTTTTGTTGGTCAGGACGTGAGCTGGGTGGGCATTCTCTGTGTTTGTTCCTTGTTAAGTGTCAGGGTTAATTGACCTTGTATGGCTCTCAATCAGAGGCAGGTGTTTTCGTTTTCCTCTGATTGAGAGACATACATAGGGAGGTTGTTTCACATTGTTTGTCGTGGGTGGTTGTCTCCTGTGTCCGTATATGTTACCACACGGGACTGTATCGTTTGTTTGTAGTCGTGTACCTGTTCGTGCGTTCTTCGTTATATGTAAGTTCACATGTTTTAGGTCAGTCTACGTTTCGTTTGTTGTTTTGTAATTTTTCCAAGTGTTTTTCGTGTTCGTCTTTGACTTCAGTAAATAAATCATTATGTCATCATACCTCGCTGCACATTGGTCTTCCGATCCCTCTCTCCTCTCCTCGTCCGAGGAGGAGGAAGAACTAGAGTTCCGTTACAGAACCACCCACCAAATTACCAGAACCAAGCAGCGGGGAAAAGGGCAGCGACAGCAACCGCAGAAATCCCAGGATTCATGGACATGGGAGGAGATCCTGGACGGCAAAGGACCCTGGGCTCAGCCAGGGGAATATCGCCGTCCCAAGGCGGAGCTGGAGGCAGCGAAGGCAGAGAGGCGCTGGTATGAGGAGGCAGCGCGGCGACGCGGTTGGGAGCCCGAGAGTCAGACCCAAAAATTTCTTGGGGGGGGGGCACACGAGGAGTGTGGCAAAGCCGGGTAGGATACCTGAGCCAACTCCCCGTGCTTACCGTGGAGTGAGAGGGCGTCGTACTGGTCAGACACCGTGTTATGCGGTAAAGCGCACGGTGTCCCCAGTACGCGTGCTTAGCCCAGTGCGGGCTATTCCACCTCACCGCACTGGTAGGGCTAAGTTGGGCATCGAGCCGGATGTCATGAAGCCGGCCCAACGCATCTGGCCACCAGTGCGTCTCCTCGGGCCGGCATACATGGCACCAGCCTTACAGATGGTGTCCCCGGTTCGCCAGCATAGCCCAGTGCGGGCTATTCCACCTCGCCGCACTGGCAGGGCTACGGGCACCATTCAACCTGGTAGGGTTGGGCAGGCTCGGTGCTCAAGAGCACGTGTCCTCCTTCACGGTCCGGTATACCCGGTGCCACCTCCAAGTACCAGTCCACCGGTGGCAGCCCCCCGCACCAGGCTGTCTCTCCGGGTTCTCTCTCCAGCTGCTCCCACCTGTCCAGCGCTGTCAGAGCTTTCCTCCTCTCCAGCGCCGCCAGTGCCTATACCACGCACCAGGCTGTCTCTCCGTCTCCTCCCTACAGAACTGCCCGTCTGTTCCGAGCTGTCAGAGCTGCCCGTCTGTCCCGAGCTGTCAGAGCTGGCCGTCTGCCCAGCGGCGCCTGAACTGCCCGTCTGCCCAACGCCGTCTGAACTGTCCGTCTGCCAAGCGCCGCATGAACTGCCCGTCTGGACTGAGCCTGCAAAGCCGCCCGTCTGCCATGAGCCTTCAGAGCCGTCCGCCAGACAGGAGCCGCTAGAGCCTTCCGCCAGACAGGATCAGCCAAACGCCTTCCGTCAGACAGGATCAGCCAGAGCCTTCCGCCAGACAGGATCAGCCAGAGCCGTCGTCCAGCCAGGACCAGCCAGAGCCGTCCAGCCAGGACCAGCCAGAGCCGTCCAGCCAGGACCAGCCAGAGCCGTCCAGCCAGGACCTGCCAGAGCCGTCCAGCCAGGACCTGCCAGAGCCGTCCAGCCAGGACCTGCCAGAGCCGTCCAGCCAGGACCTGCCAGAGTCCCCCAGCCAGGACCTGCCAGAGTCCCCCAGCCAGGACCTGCCAGAGTCCCCCAGCCAGGACCTGCCAGAGTCCCCCAGCCAGGACCTGCCAGAGTCCCCCAGCCAGGACCTGCCAGAGTCCCCCAGCCAGGACCTGCCAGAGTCCCCCAGCCAGGACCTGCCAGAGTCCCCCAGCCCGGAGCTGCCGTCCCTCAGCCCGGAGCTGCCGTCCCTCAGCCCGGTGCTGCCCCTTATCCCGGTGCTGCCCCTTATCCCGGTGCTGCCCCTTATCCCGATGCTGCCCCTTCATTTAGGTGGGGTTAGTTGGAGGGTGGTCATTGGGAGGGGGATACGGAAGCGGGGAGTGACTATGGTGGTGTGGGGACAGCGTCCAGAGCCGGAGCCGCCACCGTGGACAGATGCCCACCCAAACCCTCCCCTTGAGGTTGAGTTTTGCGGCCGGAGTCCGCATCTTGGGGGGGGGGTAATGTCACGTTCCTGACCTTGTTTTCCTTTTGTATAGCTTTGTTTTGTTGGTCAGGACGTGAGCTGGGTGGGCATTCTCTGTGTTTGTTCCTTGTTAAGTGTCAGGGTTAATTGACCTTGTATGGCTCTCAATCAGAGGCAGGTGTTTTCGTTTTCCTCTGATTGAGAGACATACATAGGGAGGTTGTTTCACATTGTTTGTCATGGGTGGTTGTCTCCTGTGTCCGTATATGTTACCACACGGGACTGTATCGTTTGTTTGTAGTCGTGTACCTGTTCGTGCGTTCTTCGTTATATGTAAGTTCACATGTTTTAGGTCAGTCTACGTTTCGTTTGTTGTTTTGTAATTTTTCCAAGTGTTTTTCGTGTTCGTCTTTGACTTCAGTAAATAAATCATTATGTCATCATACCTCGCTGCACATTGGTCTTCCGATCCCTCTCTCCTCTCCTCGTCCGAGGAGGAGGAAGAACTAGAGTTCCGTTACAGAACCACCCACCAAATTACCAGAACCAAGCAGCGGGGAAAAGGGCAGCGACAGCAACCGCAGAAATCCCAGGATTCATGGACATGGGAGGAGATCCTGGACGGCAAAGGACCCTGGGCTCAGCCAGGGGAATATCGCCGTCCCAAGGCGGAGCTGGAGGCAGCGAAGGCAGAGAGGCGCTGGTATGAGGAGGCAGCGCGGCGACGCGGTTGGGAGCCCGAGAGTCAGACCCAAAAATTTCTTGGGGGGGGGGCACACGAGGAGTGTGGCAAAGCCGGGTAGGATACCTGAGCCAACTCCCCGTGCTTACCGTGGAGTGAGAGGGCGTCGTACTGGTCAGACACCGTGTTATGCGGTAAAGCGCACGGTGTCCCCAGTACGCGTGCAGTATGGTTTTAATTAACAATAATTTTGATCCAAATGTGCAAATTGTCCAAACAGATCCTCAAGGTAGATGGATTATTTTAAATATGTTATTGGACAATAAACAAATATGGCTTGTTAACCTATACGGTCCGAATAATGATGATCCAAGCTTCTTTGAAAATATATATAAGAATTTATCAACTCTACAAGCAACACTAGACTCTATTATTATAGTGGGAGATTTTAATACGGTCTTAAATACCTCTATAGACCGGAAAGGAAATCACACTACAAACTATCACCCTCAGGCACTTAAGGAAATCATGAATGTCATGGATATATTGGAATTAGTGGATATATGGAGACTTAAATACCCTGATTTAGTGAGATATACATGGCGGAGGCTGAATCAAGCTAGTCGTCTTGACTACTTTCTTATACCATTCTCTCTGGCACCAAAAGTTAAAAAAGTGTTGATAGGGGACAGAATGCGGTCGGATCATCACATAATTGGCATATATATTTCTCTTACAGAATTTCCACGTGGGCGAGGATATTGGAAATTTAATCAAAGTCTACTAGATGATAAATTGTTTAGAACTAGGACAGAAGATTTTATAACTGACTTTTTCAGACATAACATAGGTACAGCAGATCCCCTTATTGTATGGGACACTTTTAAGTGTGCCTTTAGAGGCCATGCAATTCAGTACTCATCTATAAAACAAAAGCAATTTAGATCAAAAGAGTCCATATTAACAAAGGAAATTGAAGGACTAACAGTACAGTTAGATAGCAATAAAAACAGTACCATAGAGGCACAGAATAAGTTAGAGGAAAAACAAAAAGAAATGGAGGAACTTATTCAAGAAAGATCCAGTGTAATACATTATAAAAATAAAGCGAACTGGATGGAATATGGGGAAAAATGCACCAAATTATTTTTCAATCTTCAATATAGAAATGCTACCAAAAAAAATGTATTAAAACTTGTTACAAATGATGGAGTCACGCATGATTCACCAAATGATATTTTGAAAGAGGAAGTAAAGTACTTTAAGAATATGTTTTCGTTTCAGGCTCCTCCATCTCCACTAACTGAAACTAATTGTATGGATTTTTTTCCTATTAATAATGTAAAATTAACATCTGTACAGAAAGACTCATGTGAAGGCCAAATTACAGAGGAGGAACTGCTTGATGCAATTGGGGCCTTTAAGGATGGGAAAACTCCAGGGCTGGATGGCATACCAGTGGAAGTATACAAAACTTTTTTTGATATACTCAAAGGACCATTATTAGCTTGTTTTAACCACTCCTATATAAATGGTAGATTATCAGACACGCAACAAGAAGGTCTGATATCGTTATTACTGAAACAGGACCCAAGTGGTATATATAAAGATCCAGTCCAATTAAAAAATTGGAGACCTCTTACACTTCAGTGTTGTGATGCAAAAATCCTAGCAAAATGCTTGGCGCATAGAATAAAAAAAGTTTTGTCAGATATTATTCATCCTAATCAGACAGGTTTTTTACATGGACGATACATTGGAGATAATATAAGGCAAGTACTGGAAACAATAGAACACTATGAAATATCGGGGACACCAGGTCTGGTTTTCATAGCTGATTTTGAAAAGGCTTTTGATAAAGTACGACTGGAGTTTATATATAAATGCCTAGAGTATTTCAATTTTGGGGAATCTCTTATAAAATGGGTTAAAATTATGTATAGTAACCCTAGGTGTAAAATAGTAAATAATGGCTACATCTCAGAAAGTTTTAAACTATCTAGAGGAGTAAAACAAGGTTGTCCACTATCGGCATATCTATTTATTATTGCCATCGAAATGTTAGCTGTTAAAATTAGATCAAACATTAATATTAATGGATTAGAAATCCGTGGCTTAAAAACTAAGGTGTCATTGTACGCTGATGATTCATGTTTTCTTTTAAAACCACAACTAGAGTCTCTCCACGGCCTCATAGAGGATCTAGATACCTTTGCTATCCTCTCTGGATTAAAACCAAATTATGATAAATGTACCATATTACGTATTGGATCACTAAAAAATACACATTTTATATTGCCATGTAGTTTACCAATTAAATGGTCTGACGGAGATGTGGATATACTCGGTATAAAAATCCCAAAAGAAAGAAATGATCTCACTCCAATAAATTTTTATAGAAAGTTAGCAAAAATAGATAAGATCTTGCTACCATGGAAAGGAAAATACTTGTCTATTTGTGGAAAAATCACCCTGATTAACTCTTTAGTCATATCACAGTTTACCTATTTGCTTATGGTTTTGCCTACACCTAGTGACCTGCTTTTTAAATTATATGAACAAAAAATATTCCATTTTATTTGGAACGGCAAGCCAGATAAAATTAAAAGGGCCTATTTATATAACGAATATGAATTCGGAGGGCAGAAATTATTAAATATTAAAGCATTAGACCTCTCACTAAAGGCATCAGTCATACAAAAGTTATACTTAAATCCAAACTGGTTCTCTAGTAAATTGGTACGAATGTCTCATCCTATGTTCAAGAAGGGCCTTTTTCCCTTTATTCAGATTACACCTGCTCACTTTCGGTTGTTTGAAAAGGAAATAATCTCCAAAATATCCTTATTTTTTAAACAAGCCTTAGAAAGTTGGTTGCAATTTCAGTTTAATCCACCTGAAAGGACGGAACAAATAGTACAACAAATATTGTGGTTAAATTCAAATATAGTAATTGATAAAAAAACTGTATTTATCGAAGAAATGTTTAAAAAAGGTATAATTTTTGTGAATGATATCATAAATAGGACTGGTGGAGTTATGTCACACATGCAGCTCACACAGACATATGGAAATGTCTGCTCTACCCAAAATTACAACCAATTAATTGCAGCATTACCACAAAAATGGAAGAGGCAAGTAGAAGGGGAAAAAAGTAAGGAACTTGTATGTCGGCCCTGTATTAAAGAACATAAATGGTTAAAGAAAAGTGTGATAAATAAAAACATATACCAATTTCATTTAAGGACCAAAAAACTGACAGCTGTGCCATATAAATTGCAAAATAGTTGGGAAGAGATGTTCGATGTACCCATTCCATGGCACATGGTTTATGAATTGATACGCAAAACAACGCCGGATTCAAAACTTCGAATTTTTCAATTTAAATTATTGTACAAAATTCTTGCAACTAATAGAATGTTATATATATGGGGTATACAATCTTCCCAGCTCTGTAGATTCTGCTGTGAGGAGGCAGAGTCATTAGACCATTTATTTTGGTATTGTCCATATGTAGCTCGTTTTTGGTCACAGGTCCAGGAATGGCTGAAGAATTGCAACATTTGCCTAGAACTAACGCTACAGATAGCAATACTGGGGGATTTGAAAAGCCATAGTCAATCAATCAATAATATAATAATTATTTTAGCAAAAATGTTTATTTTTAATTTACAATCTGTAGAAGCTATGAGAATAGGAAGGTTCAAATCTTTTGTGAAGCATCACAGCACAGTTGAAAAATATATGGCAAATAAAAATCCGAAATGGATGATGTTGGAAGATAGATGGGAAGGGTTGAGTAGAACTGAAGGGTGGGACTAATAACAAGATAAACAATGTAGGGCATACGGGATCTGTGAAATGTGTATAGGTGCGGAGCTTTTGTGAAATAGCACAGTTACAAGTGGAAATAAAATTGGATGGACAACAGAAATAGAGGAAGGACTAAGAACAAACAAGAGAGAACTATTATAAAGTAGTCTGTGTCTGTAAAATAGGTATAAGATGTATAAATTGAAGGTAAAAGCAGAAGTGTTTATTAGTTTACTCCAATTGGGGGAGCGGTGGTAGGGTTGCGGGGAATAATAATAAAGGTATATTCTTTAAAAAAGTATGTATGTCTATATAGGTATGTGTATGTATATATGTATACTGTATATGTATGCATGCGTGTATGGATATATATATTTACCCAAAAAAATATGGGGGATTGGAAATGATGCAGACAATTACATTGGAAGCAACATTCTTTCCGCAATATTAAGCTGATCCACCCCAAGAAAAAAAAAAAAAAAAAAAAAAAAAAAAAAAAAAAAAAAAACATATCGTCTGTCGGCTTTTATAAAATTGTAAAGGCATATCCTGTTTCCATCAGCCTGGTCATTACTTTTGAAATGGTTGGATCAATATCCACCTTCATGATATGGATGAACCTCTGATAATCAAGTGATATTTAGAATGTCTGAGTAGTTCTATATGATGTCATAATACACCCCTCTGACAATAGGTTGACTGGGGAGGTGATGTACCACAGTCAAAGTCCTGCAATAAGAGCTAAGAGACTAATATTTGTGTAAACTATATAAACTGTTTACAATTTGGCTCATGCATCCTCCCTTCTCTCCCCTGTAATGATTCCCCAGGTTGTTGCTGTAAATGACAATGTGTTCTCAGTTGACTTACCTTGTTAAATAAATAAATAATAACCATGAAAAAAATAAAAATAAAAAATAAAAAATAAATCATTATGTCATCATACCTCGCTGCACATTGGTCTTCCGATCCCTCTCTCCTCTCCTCGTCCGAGGAGGAGGAAGAACTAGAGTTCCGTTACACCTATCTAGGTGTTTTGTTTCTATGTTGGCCTGGTATGGTTCCCAATCAGAGGCAGCTGTTTATCGTTGTCTCTGATTGGGGATCATATTTAGGCAGCCATTTCCCCACTGTGTTTTGTGGGATCTTGTTTTGAGTTAGTGCATGTAGCACCTCTTATGTTACGGTTCGTTGTTTGATTCCTTTTGTTTTTTTGTAAGTTTCACATAAATAAAGATGTGGAACTCAGAGCGCGCTGCGCCTTGGTCCGTCTCTACACACAACCGTGACAGGTGGCCAGTCCTCTTCTGGCTGTGCCGGGTGGAGATTATAACAGAACATGGAAAGATGTTCAAATGTTCATAGATGACCAGCAGGGTCAAATAATAATAATCACAGTGGTTGTAGAGGGTGCAACAGGTCAGCACCTCAGGAGTAAATGTCAGTTGGCTTTTCATAGCCAATCATTCAGAGTATCTCTACTGCTCCTGCTGTCTCTAGAGAGTTGAAAACAGCAGGTCTGGGACAGGTAGCACGTCCGGTGAACAGGTCAGGGTTCCATAGCCGCAGGCAGAACAGTTGAAACTGGAGCAGCAGCACGGTCAGGTGGACTGGGGACAGCAAGGACTCATCAGGCCAGGTAGTCCTGAGGCATGGTCCTAGGGCTCAGGTCCTCTGAGAGAGAGAAAGAAAGAAAGAAAGAAAGAAAGAAAGAAAGAAAGAAAGAGAGAGAGAGAGAGAGAGAAAGAAAGAGAGAAAGAAAGAGAGAGATCATTAGAGAGAGCATACTTAAATTCACACAGGGCACCGGATAAGACAGGAGAAATACTCCAGATAAAACAGACTGACCCTAGCACCCCGACACCAAAACTACTGCAGCATAAATACTGGAGGCTGAGACAGGAGGGGTCAGGAGACACTGTGGCCCCATCCGATGATACCTCCGGACAGGGCCAAACAGGCAGGATATAACCCCACCCACTTTGCAAAATCACAGCCCCCACACCACTAGAGGGATAACTTCAACCACCAACTTACCATCCTGGGACAAGGCCGAGTATAGCCCACAAAGATCTCAGCCATGGCACAACCCAAGTTGGGGGCGCCAACCCAGACAGGAAGATCACGTCAGTGACTCAACCAACTCAAGTGACGTACCCCTCCTAGAAACGGCATGGAAGAGCACCAGTAAGCCAGTGACTCAGCCCCTGTAATAACGTTAGAGGCAGAGAATCCCAGTGGAGAGAGGGGAACCGGCCAGGCAGAGACAGCAAGGACGGTTCGTTGCTTCAGAGCCTTTCCGTTCACCTTCACACTCCTGGGTCAGACTACACTCAATCATAGGACCTACTGAAGAGATGAGTCTTCAATAAAGACTTAAAGGTTGAGACCGAGTCTGCGTCTCTCACATGGGTAGGCAGACCATTCCATAAAAATGGAGCTCTATAGGAGAAAGCCCTGCCTCCAGCCGTTTGCTTAGAAATTCTAGGGACAGTTAGGAGGCCTGCGTCTTGTGACCGTAGCGTACGTGTAGGTATGTACGGCAGGACCAAATCGGAAAGATAGGTAGGAGCAAGCCCATGTAATGCTTTGTAGGATAGCAGTAAAACCTTGAAATCAGCCCTTGCCTTAACAGGAAGCCAGTGTAGAGAGGCCAGCACTGGAGTAATATGATATTAGTAGTAGTATATTTGGTTTTAGTCAAGATTCTAGCAGCCGTATTTAGCACTAACTGAAGTTTATTTAGTGCTTTTTCCGGGTAGCCGTAAAGTAGAGCATTGCAATAGCATTGTAATAACCTAGAAGTGACAAAAGCATGGATTAATTTTTCTGCATCATTTTTGGACATAAAGTTTCTGATTTTTGCAATGTTACGTAGATGGAAAAAAGCAGTCCTTGAAACAGTCTTGATATGTTCGTCAAAAGAGAGATCAGGGTCCAGAGTAACGCCGAGGTCCTTCACAGTTTTATTTGAGACAACTTTACAACCATCAAGATTAATTGTCAGATTCAACAGAAGATCTCTTTGTTTTTTGGGACCTAGAACAAGCATCTCTGTTTTGTCCGAGTTTAAAAGTAGAACATTTGCAGCCATCCGCTTCCTTATGTCTGAAACACAGGCTTCCAGCGAGGGCAATTTTGGGGCTTCACCGTGTTTCATCAAAATGTACAGCTGTGTGTCATCCGCATAGCAGTGAAAGTTAACATTGTGTTCCCGAATGACATCACCAAGAGGTAAAATATATAGTGAAAACAAGTGTGGTCCTAAAACGGAACCTTGAGGAACACCGAAATATACAGTTGATTTGTCAGAGAACAAACCATCCACAGAGACAAACTGATATCTTTCCGACAGATAAAATCTAAACCAGGCCAGAACTTGTCCGTGTAGACTAATTTGTGTTTCCAATCTCTCCAAAAGAATGTGGTGATCGATGGTATCAAAAGCAGGGATCAGTGTCCCTTCCACGGGACGGTTTAGCTAATGTAGGCTAATGCGATTAGCATGAGGTTGTAAGTAACAAGAAAACTTCCCAGGACATAGACATATCTGATATGGGCAGAAAGTTAAAATTCTTGTTAATGTAACTGCACTGTCCAATTTACAGTAGCTATTACAGTGAAAGAATACCATGCTATTGTTTGAGGAGAGTTCACAATTTTGAACATGAAAAGATATTAATAGACAAATTAGGCACATTTAGGCAGTCTTGATACAATATTTTGAACAGAAATGCAATGGTTCGTTGGATCAGTCTAACATGTTGCACATATACTGATGCCATCTAGTGGCCAATATCTAACTTGCACCTGGGCTGGAATAATACATTATGGCCTTTCTCTTGCATTTCGTGAAGCTATATAACAAATAGTGCTGACACTAAACACTACACATAGACAATCACCCACAAACTACCTAATGACTATGGCTGCCTAAATATGGCTCCCAATCAGAGACAACGATAGACAGCTGTCTCTAATTGAGAAACAATCTAGGCAACCATAGACATACATACACCTAGACTAAACACTGCCCCATAAACATACAAAAAATCCTAGACAATACAAAACACATACATCCCCCATGTCACACCCTGGCCTAACTAAAATAATAAAGAAAACAAAGATAACTAAGGCCAGGGCGTGACAGTACCCCCCCCAAAAGGTGCAGACTCCGACCGCAAAACCTGACACAGAAGGGGAGGGTCCGGGTGGGCCTTCTTACGGCGGCGGTTCAGGTGCGGGGCGTGGACCCCACTCCACCATAGTCCAAACCCGCTTTGGTGGCGCCTCTGGAGCGAGGACCCTTACCGCGAGATCCGGACTGAGGGGCAGCTCCGGACTGACTGACGACTCTGGCCGGTCCTGGCTGACTGACGACTCTGGCCGGTCCTGGCTGACTGACGACTCTGGCAAGTCCTGGCTGACTGATGACTCTAGCAGGTCCTAGCTGACTGACGACTCTGGCAGGTCCTGGCTGACTGGCGGCTCTGGCAGGTCCTGGCTGACTGGCGGCTCTGGCAGGTTCTGGCTGACTGACGACTCTGGCAGGTCCTGGCTGACTGACGACTCTGGCAGGTCCTGGCTGACTGACGGCTCTGGCAGGTCCTGGCTGACTGGCGGCTCTGGCAGGTCCTGGCTGACTGGCGGCTCTGGCAGCTCCTGGCTGACTGGCGGCTCTGGCAGCTCCTGGCTGACTGGCGGCTCTGGCAGCTCCTGGCTGACTGGCGGCTCTGGCAGGTCCTGGCTGGCGGGCGGCTCTGGCGGCTCCTGACTGACGGACGGCTCTAGCGGCTTCTGACTGACGTACGGCTCTAGCGGCTCAGGACAGACGGGCGGCTTTGACGGCTCAGGACAGACGGGCGGCTCAGACGGCGCTGGGCAGACGGGCAGAGCAGGCGGCGCTGGGCAGACGGACAGCTCAGATGGCGCTTGGCAGACGGGCAGCGCAGGCGGCCCTGGGCAGACGGGTAGCTCAGACGGCGCTGGGCAGACGGACAGCGCAGACGGCGCTGGGCAGGCGGCAGACTCTGGCCGGCTGAGGCGCACAGTAGGCCTGGTGCATGGTGCCGGAACTGGTGGTACCGGGCTAAGGACACGCACCTCAAGGCTAGTGCGGGGAGCAGCAACAGGGCGCACAGGGCTCTGGAGACGCACAGGAGGCTTGGTGCGTGGTGCCGGAACTGGTGGTACCGGGCTGGAGACACGCACCACAGGGTGAGTGCGTGGAGGAGGAACAGGGCTCTGGAGACGCACTGGAAGCCTGGTGCGTGGTGTAGGCACTGGTGGTACTGGGCTGGGGCGAGGAGGTGGCGCCGGATATACCGGACCGTGAAGGCGTACTGGCTCCCTTGAGCACCGAGCCTGCCCAACCTTACCTGGTTGAATGCTCCCCGTAGCCCGACCAGTGCGGGGAGGTGGAATAACCCGCACTGGGCTGTGCTGGCGAACCGGGGACACCATGCGTAAGGCTGGTGCCATGTACACCGGCCCGAGGAGACGCACTGGAGACCAGATGCGTTGGGCCGGCTTCATGGCACCTGGCTCAATGCTCAATCTAGCCCGGCCGATACGTGGTGCTGGGATGTACCGCACCGGGCTATGCACACGTACAGGAGACACCGTGCGCTCTTCCGCATAACACGGTGTCTGCCCGTACTCTCGCTCTCCACGGTAAGCACGGGGAGTTGGCGCAGGTTTCCTACCTGACTTCACCACACTCCCCGAGAGCCCCCCCCCCAAGAAATTCTTGGGACTGCCTCTCTGGCTTCCAGCCGCGCTTCCGTGCTGCCTCCTCATACCACCGCCTCTCGGCTTTAGCTGCCTCCAGCTCTTCACGAGGGCGGCGATATTCTCCAGGTTGTGCCCAGGGTCCTCCGCTGTCCAGAATTTCCTCCCAATTCCATGAGTCCTGCGATTGCTGCTGCTGCTTTTTCCCACGCTGCTTGGTCCTAGGTTGGTGGGTGATTCTGTCACGTTCGTCGTAACATTGAAGAGAGGAGGACCAAGGCGCAGCGTGAAATGAATACATATTTAATACACGAAGACGAAGAACACTTGACAAACTATACAAAACAACAAACGAACGTGAAGCTATATAACAAATAGTGCTGACACTAAACACTACACATAGACAATCACCCACAAACTACCTAATGACTATGGCTGCCTAAATATGGCTCCCAATCAGAGACAACGATAGACAGCTGTCTCTAATTGAGAACCAATCTAGGCAACCATAGACATACATACACCTAGACTAAACACTGCCCCATAAACATACAAAACCCCCTAGACAATACAAAACACATACATCCCCCATGTCACACCCTGGCCTAACTAAAATAATAAAGAAAACAAAGATAACTAAGGCCAGGGCGTGACAGTTATCTAACCCACTAACTCACTAAATAAGATATTGTTATGTAATTCACTCTCTAAATAATATATTGTTATCTAACTCATTCACTAAATAATATATTATTATCTAACTCACTCTCTAAATAATTTATTGTTATCTAACTCACTAACTCTCTGAATAATATATTTTTATCTAATTCACTAACTCTCTAAATAATATATTGTTACCTAACTCACAAACTCTAAATAATATATTGTTACCTAACTCACAAGCTCTAAATAATATATTGTTACCTAACTCACAAACTCTAAATAATATATTCTTACCTAACTCACAAGCTCTAAATAATATATTGTTACCTAACTCACAAACTCTAAATAATATATTGTTACCTAACTCACAAACTCTAAATAATATATTGTTATCTAACTCACTAACTCTAAATATTATATTGTTATCTAACTCACTAACTCTAAATAATATATTGTTATCTAACTCACTAACTCTAAATAATATATTGTTATCTAACTCACTGACTCTAAATATTATATTGTTATCTAACACACTAACTTCTAAATAATATATTGTTATCTAACTCACTGACTCTAAATAATATATTGTTATCTAACTCACTAACTCTAAATAATATATTGTTATCTAACTCACTAACTCTAAATAATATATTGTTATCTAACTCACTAACTCACTAAATAATATATTGTTACCTAACTCACAAACTCTAAATAATATATTGTTATCTAACTCACTAACTCACTAAATAATATATTGTTATCTAACTCACAAGCTCTAAATAATATATTGTTACCTAACTCACAAACTCTAAATAATATATTGTTATCTAACTCACTAACTCTAAATAATATATTGTTATCTAACTCACTAACTCTAAATAATATATTGTTATCTAACTCACTAACTCTAAATAATATATTGTTATCTAACTCACTAACTCTAAATAATATATTGTTATCTAACTCACTTACACTAAATAATATATTGTTATCTAACTCACTACTCTAAATAATATATTGTTATCTAACTCACTAACTCTAAATAATATATTGTTATCTAACTCACTAACTCACTAAATAATATATTGTTATCTAACTCACTAACTCTAAATAATATATTGTTATCCAACTCACTTACACTAAATAATATATTGTTATTTTACTCACTAAGTCTCTAAATAACACATTGTTATCTAACTCACTAAATAATATATTGTTATCTAACTCACTAACTCCAAATATTATATTGTTATCTAACTCACTAACTCACTAAATAATATATTGTTACCTAACTCACTAACTCTAAATAATATATTGTTATCTAACTCACTAACTCACTAATTAATATATTGGTATCTAATTCACTAACTCTAATTAATATATTGTTATCTAACTCACTAACTCACTAATTAATATATTGTTATCTAACTCACTAACTCACTAAATAATATATTGTTATCTAACTCACTAACTCACTAATTAATATATTGGTATCTAACTCACTAACTCTAAATAATATATTGGTATCTAATTCACTAACTCACTAATTAATATATTGGTATCTAACTCACTAACTCTAATTAATATATTGTTATCTAACTCACTAACTCACTAATTAATATATTGGTATCTAACTCACTAACTCTAATTAATATATTGTTATCTAACTCACTAACTCACTAATTAATATATTGGTATCTAACTCACTAACTCTAATTAATATATTGTTATCTAACTCACTAACTCACTAATTAATATATTGGTATCTAACTCACTAACTCTAAATAATATATTGTTATCTAACTCACTAACTCACTAATTAATATATTGGTATCTAACTCACTAACTCTAAATAATATATTGTTATCTAACTCACTAACTCACTAATTAATATATTGGTATCTAACTCACTAACTCTAATTAATATATTGATATCTAATTCACTAACTCACTAATTAATATATTGGTATCTAACTCACTAACTCTAATTAATATATTGGTATCTAATTCACTAACTCACTAAATAAAATGTTGTTATCCAACTCACTGACTCTAAATAATATACAGTGGGGCAAAAAAGTATTTAGTCAGCCACCAATTGTGCAAGTTCTCCCACTTAAAAAGATGAGAGAGGCCTGTAATTTTCATCATAGGTACACTTCAACTATGACAGACAAAATGAGAAAAAAAAATCCAGAAAATCACATTGTAGGATTTTTAATGAATTTATTTGCAAATTATGGTGGAAAATAAGTATTTGGTCAATAACAAAAGTTTATCTCAATACTTTGTTATATACCCTTTGTTGGCAATGACAGAGGTCAAACGTTTTCTGTAAGTCTTCACAAGGTTTTCAAACACTGTTGCTGGTATTTTGGCCCATTCCTCCATGCAGATCTCCTCTAGAGCAGTGATGTTTTGGGGCTGTTGCTGGGCAACACGGACTTTCAACTCCCTCCAAAGATTTTCTATGGGGTTGAGATCTGGAGACTGGCTAGGCCACTCCAGGACCTTGAAATGCTTCTTACGAAGCCACTCCTTCATTGCCCGGGCGGTGTGTTTGGGATCATTGTCATGCTGAAAGACCCAGCCACGTTTCATCTTCAATGCCCTTGCTGATGGAAGGAGGTTTTCACACAAAATTTCCACCTGCTCTAGAGGAGATCTGCATGGAGGAATGGGCCAAAATACCAGCAACAGTGTGTGAAAACCTTGTGAAGACTTACAGAAAACGTTTGACCTCTGGGATAACTTGCCCAGTATGTAAGATCTGAAGGAGGTGTGTGTGTGTGTGTGTGTAAGGATGTACAGCAGTAAACACTTAATACAAATAAGAGACAGAGGCATACATAGACAGCATCGCTGACTTCACATGGCTGAGTGAGATAACGATTGACGGTAACTAGTACGTAGGGGGGCTATTGTTTCAATCACCCACAACTGAAGGTCATTCATTACTTCACATGGCCAATCACTGCTAGGTAAAACAATGACACAGAGATTCGTGAATCACAAACACCTTTTAACATAGACTGCACACCCACATGAAAAAATAAAACAGTTTACTATAGAATAATACAGTATTTACTATAGAATTCTAAAGTAAACCGTAGTTTCCTCTAGAATACTACACTACACAGTGTAGTATCCTCTAGAGTACTATACACCACACTGTAGTATACTGTAGAGAACTATACTACACACTGTAGTATGTGTAGTACTTACAGTATTATCCGCAACGTTATCTGAACGTTCACCTTGCAACAGAACAAAGAACCTGAGCACACGCAGGAGTGGCTTTGGGACAAGTCATTGAATGTCCTTGAGTGGCCCAGCCAGAGCCCGGACTTGAACCCGATCAAACATCTCTGGAAAGACCTGACATTAGCTGTGCCCCGACGCTCCCCATCCAACCTGACAGAGTTTGAGAGGATCTGCAGAAAAGAATTGGAGAAACTCCCCAAATACAGATGTGCCAAGCTTGTAGTATTATACCCAAGAAGACTCGAAGCTAATTGCTGCCAAAGGTGCTTCAACAAAGTACTGAGTAAAGGGTATGAATACTTATGTAAATGTGATATTTCAGTTGTGTATTTTTTATAAATTTGCAAAAATGTCTACAATCCTATTTTTGCTTTGTCATTATGAGGTATTGAGTGTAGATTGATGAGAAGAAAAATAACGATTTAATCAATTTTAGCATAAGGCTGTAACCTAACAAAATGTGGAAGAAATCAAGGGGTCTGAATGCTTTCCGAAAGCACTGTAAAAAAAAAATTTTTTTACTACAGTATTTATACTACAGTTAACTGTACATACTACAGTATTCACTGGAGTGTTTTTGCAGACTTCAGTCCACAAAAACAATACGTTGAATACTACAGTCAATTCTGAAAAAAAGCACGACAGTGAATACCAGTATTTATACCATAGTATACTACAGCATTTTTTCATGTGGGCATATTCAACACATTCAACCTTACAGAGACACACGTAGACACCAGAACATAGGAGACCAACGCTAGCAGCACTGACTCAGGTGTGTATTATAATGGCTGGTTTTATTATTTTAGAAGGTTACACTCTAAAAAGGAGAAAACCTTCAGGCCTGCGGTAATGTCTTTACTAGATTCTTCCACTTTAGTGCTAATGCCCTGCCTGTCATTAGCAATCTAGGAAGCACAATAAGTCACCTATACAATAGGCCTCCACTGCCGACTCAGAGAGAAATGAAAAATACATATGGACATACATATGCCAGCCTATGCAGCATAAAAACCTCTTAAAGAAAATAGACATTATTCAGAATAATTGCCCTCTGAAGAACAAACACGCTCTGTGAATAGGAGATCCTTCAGGTGCAATCATTGGTATGAACACTGCAGAAATCCTTGCTGCTCTGTCGAGGTCATTGTTGTGGAAGGCCACATGGCTGACACAGGAGGTTTGTCAACTGTGTCACAAATGGCAACCCTTTTCCCTATTTAGTCACTGTTGGAAATGCATTCCAGGTGACTACCACATCAAGCTGGTTGAGAGTGTACAAAGCTGCCATCAAGGCAAAGAAAGGGTGGCTACTTTGAAGAATCTCAAATATAAAATATATTTTGATTTGTTTAACCCTTTTTTGGTTACTACATGATTCCATATGTGTTATTTCATAGTTTGATATCTTCACTATTATTCTACAATGTAGAAAATTGTAAAATAAAGAAAAAACATTAAATGAGAAGGTGTGTCAAAACAATTGACTAATACTGTATATATTTACATATATACACACATACATACATACCTGCATACATACATATATACACATATACATAGAGTTTAGGTCGGAAGTTTACATACATTTAGGTTGGAGTCATTGAAACTCGTTTTCAACCACTCCACAAATTTCTTGTTAAAACTTCTTATGGCTACAGGGGCAGTATTGAGTAGCTTGGATGAAGAGGTGCCCAGAGTAAACTGCCTGCTCCTCAGTCCCAGTTGCTAATATATGCATATTATTATTAGTATTGGATAGAAAACACTCTGAAGTTTCTAAAACTGTTTGAATGATGTTTGTGAGTATAACAGAACTCATATGGCAGGCAAAAACCTGAGAAGAAAATCCAACCAGGAAGTGGGAAAACTGAGGTTTGTAGGTTTTCAACTCATCACCTATCGAATACACAGTGGGATATGGGTCAGTTTGCACTTCCTATGGCTTCCACTAGATGTCAACAGTCTTTAGAACCTTGTCTGATGCTTCTACTGTGAAGTGGGGCCGAAGGAGAGGGGACTGAGTAAGGTCTATCATGAGCTGAACATGCGCTGACCATGCGCGTTCATGTGAGAGCGAGCTCTGTTCTATCGCATTTCTGAAGACAAAGGAATTCTCCGGTTGGAACATTATTGAGGATTTATGTTAAAAACATCCTAAAGATTGATTCAATACATCGTTTGACATGTTTCTACTGACTGTTACGGAACTTTTTGACATTTCGTCTGATTTTAGTGAACGGCCTTCGTGACTTTGGATTTGTTTACCAAACGCGCTAACAAAAGTAGCTATTTGGACATAAATGATGGACATTACCGAACAAAACAAACATTTCTTGTGGAAGTGGGAGTCCTGAGAGTGCATTCCGACGAAGATCAGCAAAGGTAAGTGAATATTTATAATGCTATTTATGACTTTTGTTGACTCCACAATTTAGCGGGTAACTGTATGGCTTGCTTTTGTGGCTGAACGGTGTTCTCAGATTATTGAACATTGTGCTTTTGCCGTAGAGCTTTTTTGAAATCTGACACAGCGGTTGCATTAAGAACAAGTTTATCTTTAATTCTATGTAAAACATGTATCTTTCATCAAAGTTTATGATGAGTATTTCTGTTATTTGATGTGGCTTTCTGCAATTTCTCCGGATATTCTGCAGGCATTTCTGAACATGGTGCCAATGTAAACTGAGGTTTTTGGATATAAATATGAACCTTTTCGAACAAAACATATATGTATTGTGTAACATGAAGTCCTATGAGTGTCATCTGATGAAGATCATCAAAGGTTAGTGATTAATTTTATCTCTATTTCTGCTTTTGTGACTCCTGTCTTTGGCTGGAAAAATTGCTGTGTTTTTCGGTGATTTGGTGGTGACCTAACATAATCGTTTGTGGTGCTTTCGCTGTAAAGCCTTTTTGAAATCACTGTGGTGGGATTAACAAGAAGTGTATCTTTAAAATGGTGTGAAATACTTGTATGCTTGAGGAATTTTAATTATGAGATTTCTGTTGTTTGAATTTGGCGCCCTGCACATTCACTGGCTGTTGTCATATCGATCCCGTTAACAAGATAGCAGCCCTAAGAAGTTTTAAGAAACTATAGTTACAGAAAGTCGGTTAGGACATCTAGTTTGCACATGACACAAGTAATTTTTTAAACAGACAGATTATTTCACTTATAATTCACTGTATCACAATTCCAGTACGTCAGAAGTTTACATACACTAAGTTGACTGTGCCTTAAACAGCTAATTGACATCATTTGAGTCAATTGGAGGTGTACCTGTGGATGTATTTCAAGGCCTAACTTCAAACTCAGTGCCTCTTTGCTTGACATCTTGGGAAAATCAAAAGAAATCAGCCAAGACAACAGAAAAAAATTGTAGACCTCCACAAGTCTGGTTCATCCTTGGGAGCAATTTCCAAATGCCTGAAGGTACCATGTTCATCTGTACAAACAATAGTACTCATGTATAAACACCATGGGACCACGCTGTCATACCGCTCAGGAAGGAGACGCATTCTGTCTCCTAGAGATGAACGTACTTTGGTGCAAATAAATCCCAGAGCAACAGCAAGGGACCTTGTGAAGATGCTGGAGGTAACGGGTACAAAAGTATCTATATCCACAGTAAAACAAGTCCTATATCGACATAACCTGAAAGGCCACTCAGCAAGGAAGAAGCCACTGCTCCAAAACCACAAAAAATAGCCAGAGTACGGTTTGCAACTGCACATGGGGAGAAAGATCGTACTTTTTGGAGAAATGTCCTCTGGTCTGATGAAACAAAAATAGAACTGTTTGGCCATAATGACCATCGTTATGTTTGGAGGAAAAAGGGGGAGGATTGCAAGCCGAAGAACACCATCCCAACCGTGAAGCACGGGAGTGGCAGCATCATGTTGTGGGGTGCTTTGCTGCAGGAGGGACAGGTGCACTTCATTAAATAGATGGCATCATGAGGAAGGAAAATTATGTGGATATACAGTGCCTTGCAAAAGTGTTCATCCCCATTGGTATTTTTCCTATTTTGTTGCATTACAACCTGTAATTTAAATGGATTTTTATTTGGATTTCATGTAATGGACATACACAAAATATTCCAAATAGGTGAATTGAAATGAAAAAACAACAACTGAAAAGTGGTGCGTGCATATGTATTCACTCCCTTTGTTATTAAGCCCCTAAATAAGATCTGGTGCAACCATTTACCTTCAGAAGTCACATAATTAGTTAAATAAAGTCCACCTCTGTGCAATTTAAGTGTCAAATGATCTCAGTATATACAGTATACACCTGTTCTGAAAGGCCCCAGAGTCTGCAACACCACCAAGCAAGCGGCACCATGAAGACCAAGGAGCTCTCCAAACAGGTCAGGGACAAAGTTGTGGAGAAGTACAGATCAGGGTTGAGTTATAAAACAATATCCGAAAATTTGAACATCCCACGGAACACCATTAAATCCATTAATTAAAAAATTTGTCATTTAGCAGACGCTCTTATCCAGAGCGACTTACAGTAGAGTGCATACATTTTATTACATTTTACATACTGAGACAAGGATATCCCTACCGGCCAAACCCTCCCTAACCCGGACGACGCTATGCCAATTGTGCGTCGCCCCACGGACCTCCCGGTTGCGGCCGGCTGCGACAGAGCCTGGGCGCGAACCCAGAGACTCTGGTGGCGCAGCTAGCACTGCGATGCAGTGCCCTAGACCACGGCGCCACCCGGGAGGCCGTAAAGAATTTGGCACCACAACAAACCTGCCAAGAGAGGGCCTCCCACCAAAACTCACGGACCAGGCAAGAAGGGCAATAATCAGAGAGACAACAAAGAGACCAATGATAACCCTGAAGGAGCTGCATAGCTCCACAGTGGAGATTGGAGTATCTGTCCATAGGACCACTTTAAGCCATACACTCCACAGAGCTGGGCTTTACGGAAGAGTGGCCAGAAAAAAAGCCATTGCATAAAGAAAAAAATGAGCAAACATGTTCGCCAAAAGGCATGTGGGAGACTCCCTAAACATATGGAAGAAAGTACTCTGGTCAGATGAGAGTAAAATGTTGCTTTTTGGCCATCAAGGAAAACGCAATGTCTGGCGCAAACCCAACACCTCCCATCACCTCGAGAACACCATCCCCAATGTGAAGCATGATGGTGCAGCATTATGCTGTGGGGATGTTTTTCATCGGCAGGGACTGGGAAACTGGTCAGAATTGAAGGAATGATGGATGCCGCTAAATACAAGGAAATTCTTGAGAGAAACCTGTTTCAGTCTTCCAGAGATTTGAGACTGGGACGGAGGTTCACCTTCCAGTAGGACAATGACCCTAAGCATACTGCTAAAGCAACGCTCGAGTGGTTTATGGGGAAACATTTAAATGTCTTGGAATGGCCTAGTCAAATCCTAGACCTCAATTCAATTGAGAATCTGTAGTATGACTTAAAGATTGCTGTACACCAGCGGAACCCATCCAACTTGAAGGAGCTGGAGCAGTTTTGCCTTGAAGAATGGGCAAAAATCCCAGTGGCTAGATGTGCCAAGCTTATAGAGACATACCCCAAGAGACTTGCAGCTGTAATTGCTGCAAAAGGTGTCTCTACAAAGTATTGACTTTGGGGTGGAGAATAGTTATGCACGCTCAAGTTCAGTTTTCTTGTCTTATTTATTTTTGTTTCATAAACAAAAACAAATTTTGCATCTTCAAAGTGGTAGTCATGTTGTGTAAATCAAATGATACATACCCCCCAACAATCTATTTAAATTCCAGGTTGTAAGGCAAACAAAATAGGACAAATGCCATTGGGGGTGAATACTTTCGCAAGCCACTGTATTGAAGCAACATCTCTAGACATCAGTCAGGAAGTTAAATCTTGGTCGCAAATGGGTCTTCCAAATGGACAATGACCCCAAGCATACTTCCAAAGTTGTGGCAAAATGGCTTAAGGACAACAAAGTAAAGTTATTGGAGTGGCCATCACAAAGACCTGACCTCAAATCCTATAGAAAATGTCTGGGCAGAACTGAAAAAGTGTGTGCGAGCAAGGAGGCCTGCAAACCTAACTCAGTTACACCAGCTCTGTCAGGAGGAATGGGCCAAAATTCACCCAACTTATTGTGGGAAGCTTGTGGAAGGCTACCCGAAACGTTTGACCCAAGTTAAACCTCTTGTCAATATAGGGGGTGCTGTTTCAACTTTGTAAAATATCGTTCTCAAATTAAACTGCTTGTACTCAATTCTTGCTTGTACAATATGCATATTATTATTACTATTGGATAGAAAACACTCTCTAGTTTCTAAAACCGTTTGAATTATTTCTCTGAGTGAAACAGAACTCATTCTGCAGCACATTTCCTGTCAGGGAGTGAGATTTCAGAAATCGAGGTCCCTGTTCTGAGGTCAGTTTATAAGTCCCCATGTAAGCCATCGGGCTACATGCACTGCATACGTCTTCCTCTAGATGTCAGTAAGCGGGGAGAATTTGAATGGAGTGGATTGCGCAATCTGGGACCTTATATAAGACCGTGGAACGGAAGTACCGTCCTTTTCAACGGTGCGCCTGGCGCAAGAAGACATCACAATGGCGTCCTGCAAACGCTTTCGTTTTAGTAGTTCTATATCTCCGGTCATGTTTTTATTCGTTATAGTTGTTAAAGACATCATAAGGTAGTTAATTTAAACCGACTTATAGCAGTTTATAGCAGTTTATTGCGATTTTCTGGGATTTCTTTGTCATGCGCTTTCACGAGTTGGGCCACTCAAGGACATTCAGAGACTTGTCCCAAAGCCACTCCTGCATATTCTTGGCTGTGTGCTTAGGGTCGTTGTCCTGTTGGAAGGTAAACCTTCGCCCCAGTCTAAGGTCTTGAGCACTCTGGAACAGGTTTTCATCAAGGATCTCTCTGTACTTTGCTCTGTTCATCTTTACCTCGATCCTGATTAGTCTCCCAGTCCCTGCCGCTGAAAAACATCCCCACAGCATGATGCTGCCACTACCATGCTTCACCGTAGGGATGGTGCCAACTTCTGTATGTAGCTTCCTAAAATGTGGGTTACAAAATAATACTATGACCCCACTATGGAAAGGGGAGACTCTCATGAACACAATGGTGTTCACCATTTTGAAGGTAATCAGTACCGGATTAAAACATTTTATGGCAGTATGGAAGTAGTTTTGTGCCAACAAAAAGAAGGGGTTAAATGTGTCCAAATAATTATATATATATTTCTATACACAGTATCGCTCAAAAGTTTGGAGTCACTTAGAAATGTCCTTGTTTTTGAAAGGAAAACACATTTTTTTTCCATAAAAATAATATCAAATTGATCAGAAATACAGTGTAGACATTGTTAATGCTGTAAACGACTATTGTAGTTGGAAACGGCACATTTTTTATGGATTATCTACATAGGCTTATAGAGGCCCATTATCAGCAACCATCACTCCTGTGTTCCAATGGCACGTTGTGTTAGCTAATCCAAGTTAATCATTTTAAAAGGCTAATTGATCATTAGAAAACACTTTTGCAAATATGTTAGCACAGCTGAAAACAGTTCTGATTAAAGAAGCAATAAAACTGGACTTCTTTAGACTAGTTGAGTATATGGAGCATCAGCATTTGTGGGTTTGTTTACAGGTTCAAAATGGCCAGAAACAAAGACCTTCTGAAACTTGTCGGTCTATTCCTGTTCTGAGAAATTAAGCCTATTCCATGCGAGAAATTGCCAAGAAACTGAAGATCTCATACAACGCTGTGTACTACTCCCTTCACAGAACAGTGCAAACTGGCCCTAACCAGAATAGAAAGAGGAGTGGGAGGCCCTGGTGCACAACTGAGCAAGAGAACAAGTACATTAGAGTGTATATTTCTCAAGCTTTCTTATATCTATCTTCTAGAATAAAGGACAGACATTTCAAAACCTTATTCCTGATTATTTATTTGTTGACGGCCTGTTTTGGCATTTATGAATGTGTTATTCAATTAGTTTCTATGGGCTAGAGTAGTGAATTAGTCCAAATTCAATATTTCATCAAATAATTGTTTAGATATTTTTTTATGCCTAGAAATCAAATAGCTAAAGGATCCTTGGTATCTTAAAACAATTCCATAGCTAAAGGATCCATGGTATCTTAAAACAATTCCATAACTAAAGGATCCATGGTATCTTAAAACAATTCCATAGCCTAGACTTTTAGGGGACTTTTTTGGTCTGCGATGCTTTATGCAAGAAGCAAACTTTAAAATACCCAGGAAAGACGTGACTCCCGGGGATATAATTGTTTTATTTCTTTGACATTCAGAGGCTGAGCTAGAACCTTTTATAGCCGAGGATATAACATTTCTTTTTTATTATTTGCTTAGGAAATAAGAAAAAGAAAACCATATGTTTTTTGCGTTGGTAGGCCTACTCTGTTTGGGGTGGGAAAGTAGGCCAAGCTAAGATTCATAATGATGTCTCATATGTAATTATTTGCAAACAGGGACAGTTTAGTTGGAAACAAGACACTGATTTGGAGAAATATGATATGATGAACACACGGGTCTATCTCTCTGTCCATTCTCAGCCTGTAATTTCAGTCATTTGTGTGGAATTAAAAAGATAAAGGCAAGGGCGGACTTGAACTAGAAATCACTTCTGGCATTTCTAACACACCGGCCCATGTTTTCTTCAAGTCCCCCATTATTACCCAGATAACTATAGTTTGCCCGAAATGCCAGATGGCCCGTCCATCCCTGGATAAAGGTCTCCAGTCATGTCAAATTATGTAGAATTGCATGGAATGTTTATTAAGGATTTTTTTTCTTAGATCTGCAAATACGATGATAGATTAATGCAATGATTTTACTCTAAAGGAGATCTTTCCGCCCCTACTCTTGTCCACAGTGGTCTGCAAACCCACAACCTTTTGACCCGCAGCCATGTGCACTAAAACAATTCATGCACTATCAAAATTCCTGTGTTGCTATATAATGCTTACAGGACAAATAACAGTTTCTAAAAGTGCATATCGAAGTCACTGGTTTGTCCTAGAAGTGAAACGGTAGGCACCTTCTCTGTTATCCACTTTATGTTTTAAGTATTATTTTGGGTACAGAGCTCGCCAGTTTTGTAGTCCTATAACCTGGAAATTAGTTACCTCTGGTTCGTTCAGCCATCCCTATCGGACAAATTTATGGGGAATGAATCGGATTTTGGAATAAACGCTGAAAATAAGGTCTGCAGTTAACACAGGAGATCTTCTACGTTTTGTCTATGAGATACAGTTACCAGGTCTCAGGTAAAGACTGTGTTGAAGTAACAATATTTATTACAGCAACAGTGGCAGGCAAACGATAGGTCAAGGCAGGTAGGGGTCGATAATCCAGAGTAGTGGGGCAAAGGTACAGGACGGCAGGCAGAGTGGTCAGGCAGGCAGAGTGGTCAGGCAGGCAGAGTGGTCAGGCAGGCAGAGTGGTCAGGCAGGCTCAGGGTCAGGGGCAGGCAGAGTGGTCAGGCAGGCTCAGGGTTAGGGGCAGGCAGAGTGGTCAGGCAGGCAGAGTGGTCAGGTAGGCAGAGTGGTCAGGCAGGCAGAGTGGTCAGGCAGGCAGAGTGGTCAGGCAGGCTCAGGGTCAGGGGCAGGCAGAGTGGTCAGGCAGGCAGAGTGGTCAGGCAGGCAGAGTGGTCAGGCAGGCTCAGAGACAGGACAGGCAATGATCAAAACCAGGAGGGCGAGAAAAAGAGAGACTAGGGGAAAGCAGGAGCTGAGACAAACCGCTGGTTGACTTGACAAACAAGACGAACTGGCAACAGACAAACAGAGAACACAGGTATAAGTACCCAGGGGATAATGGGGAAGAGGAGGAGGGTGGAGACAAGCACAAGGACAGGTGAAACAGGGCGTGACAACAGTACTATCAGTCAGTTAACATGACCTTTATGAATTATTAGCCTTTATGTGCTTTTTTTATTACCACATCAATTCTTCAAAATTCATAAAAAAATTGACGTTAGCTGATGAAGATTATCTCATACAACAGAGTACAAGATCTCCTAAGCCTGTGTTTACCACAGACTTTAGATCCGAAAACATCATTCATTCTCACCGTAGGCTTTGTCCAACGAACGATGGCGGAGTTAGTGCCTACATTAAAGATGCCATTACGGTTTCTCTCTATAGTGGAGGGGCACTTGTTTTTTAAAGCATCCATTTTCATTTCAGATAGTTTTTTTCTCTCTCCAAGGTACTGAAACCCTTATCATGAATAACACATTCTCCCTTGGAGGTAGCTGGTGTTATGCCCTCCTGAAACGACATTCAATTACACAAAGAAAGCAAAGCAGTGCGGTATGCTAGGCAGGTGACGGTTATCTCTGTATACCCGTTGCAAGACCCATTGGTTGATGCTTTTTATAAAACCCTCTTAGGCCTCACTCCCCATTATCTGAGATATCTACTGCAGCCCTCATCCTCCACATACAACACCCGTTCTGCCAGTCACATTCTGTTAAAGGTGCCCAAAGCACACACATCCCTGGGTCGCTCCTCTTTTCAGTTCGCTGCAGCTAGCAACTGGAACGAGCTGCAACAAACACTCAAACTGGACAGTTTTATCTCAATCTCTTCATTCAAAGACTCAATCATGGACACTCTTACTGACAGTTATGGCTGCTTTGTGTGGTGTATTGTTGTCTCTACCTTCTTGCCCTTTGTGTTGTTGTCTGTGCCCAATAATGTTGGTACCATGTTGTGTTGCTACCATGTTGTGTTGCTACCATGTTGTGTTGCTACCATGTTGGTGTCATGTTCAGTTGCAACCATGTTATGTTGCTACCATGTTGTCATGTTCAGTTGCAACCATGTTGTGTTGCTACCATGTTGTCATGTTCAGTTGCAACCATGTTGTGTTGCTACCATGTTGTCATGTTCAGTTGCAACCATGTTGTGTTGCTACCATGTTGGTGTCATGTTCAGTTGCAACCATGTTATGTTGCTACCATGTTGGTGTCATGTTCAGTTGCAACCATGTTGTGTTGCTACCATGTTGTCATGTTCAGTTGCAACCATGTTGTGTTGCTACCATGTTGTCATGTTCAGTTGCAACCATGTTATGTTGCTACCATGTTGTCATGTTCAGTTGCAACCATGTTGTGTTGCTACCATGTTGTCATGTTCAGTTGCAACCATGTTGTGTTGCTACCATGTTGTCATGTTCAGTTGCAACCATGTTGTGTTGCTACCATGTTGGTGTCATGTTGTGTTGCTACCATGTTGGTGTCATGTTGTGTTGCTACCATGTTGGTGTCATGTTGTGTTGCTACCATGTTGTTGTTATGTTGTGTTGCTACCATGTTGTTGTTATGTTGTGTTGCTACCATGTTGTTGTTATGTTGTGTTGCTACCATGTTGTGTTGTCATGTGTTGCAACCATGTTGTGTTGTCATGTGTTGCTGCCTTTCTATGTTGTTGTCTTAGGTCTCTCTTTATGTAGTGTTGTGTTGTCTCTCTTTATGTAGTGTTATGTAGTCTCTCTTTATGTAGTGTTGTGTAGTTTCTCTTTATGTAGTGTTGTGGTGTCTCTCTTTATGTAGTGTTGTGTAGTCTCTCTTTATGTAGTGTTGTGTAGTCTCTCTTTATGTAGTGTTGTGTAGTCTCTCTTTATGTAGTGTTGTGGTGTCTCTCTTTATGTAGTGTTGTGGTGTCTCTCTTTATGTAGTGTTGTCTTAGGTCTCTCTTTATGTAGTGTTGTCTTAGGTCTCTCTTTATGTAGTGTTGTGTAGTCTCTCTTTATGTAGTGTTGTGGTGTCTCTCTTTATGTAGTGTTGTGTAGTCTCTCTTTATGTAGTGTTGTGGTGTCTCTCTTTATGTAGTGTTGTCTTAGGTCTCTCTTTATGTAGTGTTGTCTTAGGTCTCTCTTTATGTAGTGTTGTGTAGTCTCTCTTTATGTAGTGTTGTGTAGTCTCTCTTTATGTAGTGTTGTGTAGTCTCTCTTTATGTAGTGTTGTGGTGTCTCTCTTTATGTAGTGTTGTCTTAGGTCTCTCTTTATGTAGTGTTGTGTAGTCTCTCTTTATGTAGTGTTGTGTAGTCTCTCTTTATGTAGTGTTGTGGTGTCTCTATTTATGTAATGTTGTCTTAGGTCTCTCTTTATGTAGTGTTGTCTTAGGTCTCTCTTTATGTAGTGTTGTATAGTCTCTCTTTATGTAGTATTGTATAGTCTCTCTTTATGGAGTAGTGTGTAGTGTTGTGTAGTCTCTCTTTATGTAGTGTTGTGGTGTCTCTCTTTATGTAGTGTTGTCTTAGGTCTCTCTTTATGTAGTGTTGTGTAGTCTCTCTTTATGTAGTGTTGTGTAGTCTCTCTTTATGTAGTGTTGTGGTGTCTCTATTTATGTAATGTTGTCTTAGGTCTCTCTTTATGTAGTGTTGTCTTAGGTCTCTCTTTATGTAGTGTTGTATAGTCTCTCTTTATGTAGTATTGTATAGTCTCTCTTTATGGAGTAGTGTGTAGTGTTGTGTTGTCTCTCTTTATGTAGTGTTGTATAGTCTCTCTTTATGTAGTGTTGTGTAGTCTCTCTTTATGAGTGTTGTGTAGTCTCTCTTTATGTAGTGTTGTGGTGTCTCTCTTTATGTAGTGTTGTGTAGTCTCTCTTTATGTAGTGTTGTGTAGTCTCTCTTTATGTAGTGTTGTGTAGTCTCTCTTTATGTAGTGTTGTGTTGTCTCTCTTTATGTAGTGTTGTCTTAGGTCTCTCTTTATGTAGTGTTGTGTAGTCTCTCTTTATGTAGTGTTGTATAGTCTCTCTTTATGTAGTGTTGTCTTAGGTCTCTCTTTATGTAGTGTTGTGTAGTCTCTCTTTATGTAGTGTTGTATAGTCTCTCTTTATGTAGTGTTGTGTAGTCTCTCTTTATGTAGTGTTGTCTTAGGTCTCTCTTTATGTAGTGTTGTGTAGTCTCTCTTTATGTAGTGTTGTGTAGTCTCTCTTTATGTAGTGTTGTGTAGTCTCTCTTTAAGTAGTGTTGTCTTAGGTCTCTCTTTATGTAGTGTTGTCTTAGGTCTCTCTTTATGTAGTGTTGTCTTAGGTCTCTCTTTATGTAGTGTTGTCTTAGGTCTCTCTTTATGTAGTGTTGTGTAGTCTCTCTTTATGTAGTGTTGTATAGTCTCTTTTTATGTAGTGTTGTGTAGTCTCTCTTTATGTAGTGTTGTCTTAGGTCTTTCTTTATGTAGTGTTGTATAGTCTCTCTTTATGTAGTGTTGTCTTAGGTCTCTCTTTATGTAGTGTTGTGTAGTCTCTCTTTATGTAGTGTTGTCTTAGGTCTCTCTTTATGTAGTGTTGTATAGTCTCTCTTTATGTAGTGTTGTATAGTCTCTCTTTATGTAGTGTTGTCTTAGGTCTCTCTTTATGTAGTGTTGTATAGTCTCTCTTTATGTAGTATTGTATAGTCTATCTTTATGTAGTATTGTATAGTCTCTCTTTATGTAGTGTTGTCTTAGGTCTCTCTTTATGTAGTGTTGTCTTAGGTCTCTCTTTATGTAGTGTTGTATAGTCTCTCTTTATGTAGTGTTGTCTTAGGTCTCTCTTTATGTAGTGTTGTCTTAGGTCTCTCTTTATGTAGTGTTGTATAGTCTCTCTTTATGTAGTGTTGTGTTGTCTCTCTTTATGTAGTGTTGTATTGTCTCTCTTTATGTAGTATTGTATAGTCTCTCTTTATGGTGTAGTGTGTAGTGTTGTGTAGTCTCTCTTTATGTAGTGTTGTGTAGTCTCTCTTTATGTAGAAATTAATCACTCTCTTTATGTAGTGTTGTGTAGTCTCTCTTGTCATGATGTGTGTTTGTCCTATATTTATATATACTGTATATATATTTTAAATCCCAGCCCCCATCTCCGCAGGAGGCCTTTTGGTAGGCCGTCATTGAAAATAATAATTTGTTCTTAACTGACTTCCCTCGTTAAATAAAGGTTAAATAAAATAGAGATATACCGAGTGTACAAAACATTAAGAACACCTGCTCTTTTCATGACATAGACTGACCAGGTGAATCCAGGTGAAAGCTGTGATGCATTATTGATGTCACCTGTTGTTAGAGCCGATTTGGACAGATTTGTATAAAAGACAGAACATACTGAGCTCCATGTACATTTGTGTAAATATATTAAATATGAATGTATATGATTAAATATTAGGTACGTACCGTTATGATTTATATTTACCTGATTGAGATATATTCATTTGTTGTTAGTGTAACTCAGTTTTTGGGCCCCTCCTCTTGCCCATTCATTGTACTGTGTTAATTGTGTTAGTATAAAGGCAGGAAGGTGGGCCTTCGGGGGAGGGAGTCCTTGCTAGACGCGGGAGCGGTATAGTTTTATGACCAGACAGACAGACAGACAGACAGACAGACAGACAGACAGACAGACAGACAGACAGACAGACAGACAGACAGACAGATCATATTATGTATTTTCCATATCAAGTAATCTATGCTTTAAGTTGATTGGAGAATAATTTCCTTGTTATATATAAGAAGAATAAAACATTTTGTTCGACCAGGATCCCTGGATGTCATTGAATGTTTGGGCGTTTGGAAACCTTGAGTGTGGACTGTATGCGTACGAAACAAACCCGCTTCAGGCTTGGGCAGTGGCCATGGTAAAGAGGAAAGGAAGCCACTACACCTGTTATATCCACTTCAATCAGTGTAAATGAAGGGGAGGAGACAGGGTTAAAGAAGGATTTTCAAGCCTTCAGACAGTTGAGGCATGGACTGTGTATGTGTGCCATTCAGAGGGTGAACGGGCCAAACAAAAGATTTAAGTGCCTTTGAACGGGGTATGGTAGTAGGTGCCAGTCGCACCGGTTTGTGTCAAGAACTGCAACGCTGATGGGTTTTTCCCGCTCAACAGTTTCCCATGTGTATCAAGAATGGTCCACCACCCAAAGGACATCCAGCCAACTTGACACAACTGTGGGAAGCATTGGAGTCAACATGGGTCAGCATCCCTGTGGAACGCTTTAGACACCTTGTAGTGTCCATGCCCCGACAAATTGAGACTGTTCTGAGAGCAACTCAATATTAGGAAGGCGTTCTTAATGTTTTGTACACTCAGTGTATAGAGCAGTGCAGTAGGCTAGGTAGATATATACAAATATATATGGACAAGGCCTTGATAATTAATGAAGCGTGGAAGGAAAGGGGGAGTGTGGAAGGAAAGGGGGAGTGTGGAAGGAAAGGGGGAGTGTGGAAGGATAGGGGGAGTGTGGAAGGAAAGGGGGAGTGTGGAAGGAAAGGGGGAGTGTGGAAGGAAAGGGGGAGTGTGGAAGGAAAGAGAAAAGGACACAATCTGCCTCCCAAATGGCTCCCTATTCTGTTTATAGTGCACTACATTTTACCAGGGGACTGGGTGCCATTTGGGATGCGGATGGAGAAATAAATAGATTAGAAAAAGCTATTGACATTTCCCTGAAGCAAGAGGAGAGGAGAGGAGGGAGTTGTTGTGTATGGTCCCACCCCTTATGCTTTAATTATCTGTGATCGTGAGAGAAATTAATCACTCGCTAGGTTTCCATCTAATTGGCGACAGATTTTGATGCAAATATTCAAAAATACACAAAGAAAATATGCACATTTCCCCACCAGTGGTGTGTTTCCACCAAACGTGTTGCAGATGAAAATCAGTGCGTGATGACACAGTGCACACAAAATTTACTTTTTTGCTTCAGTTTTCATGTACCAAATAAAAATCTAAAGGTCAATGTGTTTCCATCGCATTTTTAACTCTACCAATGCTTTTGTCACAGAAACTGTTTGCTTTAAATATGTAGTGCAAATATGCCTACTCTGGTGTTGACACGTGCACTGCACGCTGTGCACGCTGGTATCTAAAATAAGTAAATAATAGTCTACATGATGAGATTATTATGGAAAAGAGCGAGAAAATTTGTATTTGTCAAATTGCAGTCAAGCATTGATCATCAGAATATTTATTGGAAAGGAGCATCACTTTCAAGTTCATCCTCATTTTTTTTAAATATGTGGCCGAATAAACCTTTATTTAAGCAGGCAAGTCAGTTAAGAACAAATTCTTATTTACAAAGACGGCCTAGGAACAGTGGGTTAACTGCCTTGTTCAGGGGCAAAACGACAGATTTTTACCTTGTCAGCTCAGAGATTCGATCTTGCAACCTTTCAATTACTAGTCCAACGCTCTAACCACTAGGCTACCTGCCGCCCTCGTCATGTGACTTCGATATAATGGCTATGATATAAATATTTGCACTTAAAGGCATTTCCACTGCCATTTCTCGCATAATACATTTTACCGACACAAAAAGATTCCACCATGTCAAACAAACAAATTAACCGTTTATGAAATTGTACCAAAACTTCCTCTTTCCATCACAGCTGTCGTGATTTTTGTTATACTGCATAAAAACTGTGGATGGAAACAACACAGAAGGCTACTTCTGCCTCCCTCTCCACCCCTCTCTCCCTCTTTCTCCCCCTCTACCCCTTCCCTCTCCACCCCCTTTCTTCCCTTACCACCCTCTCCCTGTCCCTCTCTTCCCTACCGCCCCCTACCCTCTCTTCCCTAGCCTCTCTTCCCTACCGCCCTCTACCCTCTCTCCCCTACCGCCCTCTACCCTCCTTTCCCTACCGCCCTCTACCCTCTACTCCCTACCCCCTCCCTTCTTCCCTCTCTTCCCTACCGCCCTCTACCCTCTACTCCCTACCACCCTCTCCCCCTCCCTTCTTCCCTCTCTTCTCCACCTCCCTCTCTTCCCCTGCACCCCCTCTTCCCCTGCACCCCCTCTTCCCCTGCACCCCCTCTTCCCCTGCACCCCCTCTTTCCCACCACCCTCTCACTCTACCACCCTCTCACTCTACCACCCTCTCACTCTACCACCCTCTCACTCTACCACCCTCTCACTCTACCACCCTCTCACTCTACCACCCTCTCACTCTACCACCCTCTCACTCTACCACCCTCCCTCTTTCCTCCTCACCAGGCCTGTTTCTATTCGCCCACACAGAGGACTCGAGGTGAGGGGGTATTTTTACGTCCCTGGCGTTTGGAGGAGCTCCATATGGCCGGGATCAAAGGTGTTGCTGGTTGCACGGTTCTGCTTGGTTGGCAGCCACCGACGTTAATTAGAAAACAAGATCAGAGGCGGTATTAAAATCCAATTAAGGTCCCATGAACAGATTGCCAAGTGATGTTCACTAATCCATTTCTGAGCACCATGTAAATTTTAGTGGCATCATTTGGTTTTATGTGTGTGTGTCTGTGTGTGTGTGTGTCGGTGTGTCACCGGCAGGGCTACCTCTGGCTGTTTGTGACATTGCCTGATGTTTTCTAATATATGACATCTTATAAAATCGACGACAATCGGTAACCTCTAAAAGTCCCGAGGAGCTAAAGCATAATCACCCATGTAGAATACTTGATCGCTCAGTCATAATTTGTATTTATTTTACCTTTATTTAATTAGGCAAGTCAGTTAAGAAGAAATTCTTATTTACACTGACGGCCTGGGAACAGTGGGGTTAACTGCCTTGTTCAGGGACTGAACAACGAATGTTTACCTTGTCAGCTGGGGGATTTGATCTTGTAACCTTCCGGTTACTAGTCCAACACTCTAACCACTAGGTTACCTGCCACCCCAATAATAAAACCCAATTAAAATGGAATATGTAAGAGAGATGAGGCCAATCTGAAATTCACTAGTTCAGATGCCTTGTAAGAGCTGGGATTTAATTTGATTAACCGTAAAACAAAAGAAGACCTAACAGTGAAATGCTGAATACAACAGGTGTAGTAGACCTTACAGTGAAATGCTGAATACAACAGGTGTAGTAGACCTTACAGTGAAATGCTGAATACAACAGGTGTAGTAGACCTAACAGTGAAATGCTGAATACAACAGGTGTAGTAGACCTCACAGTGAAATGCTGAATACAACAGGTGTAGTAGACCTTACAGTGAAATGCTGAATACAACAGGTGTGTAGACCTTACAGTGAAATGCTGAATACAACAGGTGTAGTAGACCTTACAGTGAAATGCTGAATACAACAGGTGTAGTAGACCTCACAGTGAAATGCTGAATACTACAGGTGTAGTAGACCTCACAGTGAAATGCTGAATACAACAGGTGTGTAGACCTTACAGTGAAATGCTGAATACAACAGGTGTGTAGACCTTACAGTGAAATGCTGAATACAACAGGTGAGTAGACCTTACAGTGAAATGCTGAATACAACTGGTGAGTAGACCTTACAGTGAAATGCTGAATACAACAGGTGTAGTAGACCTTACAGTGAAATGCTGAATACAACAGGTGTAGTAGACCTTACAGTGAAATGCTGAATACAACAGGTGTAGTAGACCTTACAGTGAAATGCTGAATACAACAGGTGTAGTAGACCTTACAGTGAAATGCTGAATACAACAGGTGTAGTAGACCTTACAGTGAAATGCTGAATACAACAGGTGTAGTAGACCTTACAGTGAAATGCTGAATACAACAGGTGTAGTAGACCTTACAGTGAAATGCTGAATACAACAGGTGTAGTAGACCTTACAGTGAAATGCTGAATACAACAGGTGTAGTAGACCTTACAGTGAAATGCTGAATACAACAGGTGTAGTAGACCTTACAGTGAAATGCTGAGTACAACAGGTGTAGTAGACCTTACAGTGAAATGCTGAATACAACAGGTGTAGTAGACCTTACAGTGAAATGCTGAATACAACAGGTGTAGTAGACCTTACAGTGAAATGCTGAATACAACAGGTGTGTAGACCTTACAGTGAAATGCTGAATACAACAGGTGTGTAGACCTTACAGTGAAATGCTGAATACAACAGGTGTAGTAGACCTTACAGTGAAATGCTGAATACAACAGGTGTAGTAGACCTTACAGTGAAATGCTGAATACAACAGGTGTAGTAGACCTTACAGTGAAATGCTGAATACAACAGGTGTAGTAGACCTTACAGTGAAATGCTGAATACAACAGGTGTAGTAGACCTTACAGTGAAATGCTGAATACAACAGGTGTAGTAGACCTTACAGTGAAATGCTGAATACAACAGGTGTAGTAGACCTTACAGTGAAATGCTGAATACAACAGGTGTAGTAGACCTTACAGTGAAATGCTGAATACAACAGGTGTAGTAGACCTTACAGTGAAATGCTGAATACAACAGGTGTAGTAGACCTTACAGTGAAATGCTGAATACAACAGGTGTAGTAGACCTTACAGTGAAATGCTGAATACAACAGGTGTAGTAGACCTTACAGTGAAATGCTGAATACAACAGGTGTAGTAGACCTTACAGTGAAATGCTGAATACAACAGGTGTAGTAGACCTTACAGTGAAATGCTGAATACAACAGGTGTGTAGACCTTACAGTGAAATGCTGAATACAACAGGTGTGTAGACCTTACAGTGAAATGCTGAATACAACAGGTGTAGTAGACCTTACAGTGAAATGCTGAATACAACAGGTGTAGTAGACCTTACAGTGAAATGCTGAATACAACAGGTGTAGTAGACCTTACAGTGAAATGCTGAATACAACTGGTGTAGTAGACCTTACAGTGAAATGCTGAATACAACAGGTGTAGTAGACCTTACAGTGAAATGCTGAATACAACAGGTGTAGTAGACCTTACAGTGAAATGCTGAATAAAACAGGTGTAGTAGACCTTACAGTGAAATGCTGAATACAACAGGTGTAGTAGACCTTACAGTGAAATGCTGAATACAACAGGTGTGTAGACCTTACAGTGAAATGCTGAATACAACAGGTGTGTAGACCTTACAGTGAAATGCTGAATACAACAGGTGTAGTAGACCTTACAGTGAAATGCTGAATACAACAGGTGTAGTAGACCTTACAGTGAAATGCTGAATACAACAGGTGTAGTAGACCTTACAGTGAAATGCTGAATACAACAGGTGTGTAGACCTTACAGTGAAATGCTGAATACAACAGGTGAGTAGACCTTACAGTGAAATGCTTACTAACGATGCAGTTGCAAAATAATAACACAAGAGGAATTAAATACAGAAGAATGGAGAACCAATAGTTATATATATAGAGTACCAGATCAATGTGCAGGGTAATCGTTATATACAGGGAGTACCAGATCAATGTGCAGGGGTAATAGCTATATACAGAGAGTACCAGTACCAGATCAATGTGCAGGGTAATAGTTATATACATAGAGTACCAGACCAATGTGCAGGGGTAATAGCTATATACAGGGAGTACCAGATCAATGTGGAGGGGTAATAGCTATATACAGAGAGTACCAGTACCAGATCAATGTGCAGGGTAATAGTTATATACATAAAGTACCAGATCAATGTGCAGGGGTAATAGCTATATACAGGGAGTACCAGATCAATGTGGAGGGTAATAGTTATATAAAGGGAGTACCAGTTCCAGATCAATGTGGAGGGGAATAGTTATATACAGAGAGTGCCAGTACCAGATCAATGTGAAGGGTAATAGTTATATACAGGGAGTAGAAGTACCAGATCAATGTGCAGGGTAATAGTTATATATAGGAAGTACCAGATCAATGTGTAGGGTAATAGCTATATACAGAGAGTACCAGTACCAGATCAATGTGCAGGGTAATAGCTATATACCGAGAGTACCAGATCAATGTGTAGGGTAATAGTTATATACAGGGAGTACCAGATCAATGTGCAGGGGTAATAGTTATACACAGGGAGTACCAGATCAATGTGTAGGGTAATAGCTATATATAGAGAGTACCAGATCAATGTGCAGGGTAATAGTTATATACAGGGAGTACCAGATCAATGTGGAGGGTAATAGTTATATACAGGGAGTACCAGATCAATGTGCAGGGTAATAGTTATATACAGGGAGTACCAGATCACTGTGCAGTGGTAATAGCTATATACAGGGAGTACCAGATCAATGTGCAGGGTAATAGTTATATACAGAGAGTACCAGTACCAGATCAATGTGCAGGGTAATAGTTATATACAGGGAGTAGAAGATCAATGTGGAGAGGTAATAGTTATATACAGGGAGTACCAGATCAATGTGCAGGGTAATAGTTATATACAGGGAGTACCAGTACCAGATCAATGTGGAGGGGTAATAGTTATATACAGAGAGTACCAGATCAATGTGCAGGGCAATAGTTATATACAGAGAGTACCAGATCAATGTGCAGGGGTAATAGTTATATACAGGGAGTACAAGATCAATGTGGAGAGGTAATAGTTATATACAGGGAGTACCAGATCAATGTGCAGGGTAATAGTTATATACAGGGAGTACCAGTACCAGATCAATGTGGAGGGGTAATAGTTATATACAGAGAGTACCAGATCAATGTGCAGGGTAATAGTTATATACAGGGAGAACCAGTACCAGATCAATGTGCAGGGTAATAGTTATATACAGGGAGTACCAGTACCAGATCAATGTGGAGGGGTAATAGTTATATACAGAGAGTACCAGATCAATGTGCAGGGTAATAGTTATATACAGGGAGTACCAGTACCAGATCAATGTGGAGGGTAATAGCTATATACAGAGAGTACCAGTACCAGATCAATGTGGAGGGTAATAGTTATATACAGGGAGTACCAGTACCAGATCAATGTGGAGGGTAATAGTTATATACAGGGAGTACCAGATCAATGTGCAGGGTAATAGTTATATACAGGGAGTACCAGATCAATGTGCAGGGTAATAGTTATATACAGGGAGTACCAGATCAATGTGGAGGGGTAATAGTTATATACAGAGAGTACCAGATCAATGTGCAGGGTAATAGTTATATACAGGGAGAACCAGTACCAGATCAATGTGCAGGGTAATAGTTATATACAGGGAGTACCAGTACCAGATCAATGTGGAGGGGTAATAGTTATATACAGAGAGTACCAGATCAATGTGCAGGGTAATAGTTATATACAGGGAGTACCAGTACCAGATCAATGTGGAGGGTAATAGCTATATACAGAGAGTACCAGTACCAGATCAATGTGGAGGGTAATAGTTATATACAGGGAGTACCAGTACCAGATCAATGTGGAGGGTAATAGTTATATACAGGGAGTACCAGATCAATGTGCAGGGTAATAGTTATATACAGGGAGTACCAGATCAATGTGGAGGGTAATAGTTATATACAGCGACTACCAGATCAATGTGGAGGGTAATAGTTATATACAGAGACTACCAGATCAATGTGGAGGGTAATAGTTATATACAGGGAGTACCAGATCAATGTGCAGGGTAATAGTTATATACAGAAAGTACCAGATCACTGTGCAGTGGTAATAGCTATATACAGGGAGTACCAGATCAATGTGCAGGGTAATAGTTATATACAGAGAGTACCAGTACCAGATCAATGTGCAGGGTAATAGTTATATACAGGGAGTACCAGTATCAGATCAATGTGGAGGGTAATAGTTATATACAGAGAGTACCAGATCAATGTGCAGGGTAATAGTTATATACAGGGAGTACCAGATCAATGTGCAGGGGTAATAGCTATATACAGAGAGTACCAGATCAATGTGCAGGGGTAATAGCTATATACAGAGAGTACCAGTACCAGATCAATGTGCAGGGCAATAGCTATATACAGAGAGTACCAGATCAATGTGCAGGGTAATAGTTATATACAGGGAGTACCAGATCAATGTGCAGGGTAATAGTTATATACAGAGAGTACCAGATCAATGTGCAGGGTAATAGTTATATACAGGGAGTACCAGATCAATGTGCAGGGGTAATAGCTATATACAGAGAGTACCAGATCAATGTGCAGGGGTAATAGCTATATACAGAGAGTACCAGTACCAGATCAATGTGCAGGGCAATAGCTATATACAGAGAGTACCAGATCAATGTGCAGGGTAATAGTTATATACAGGGAGTACCAGATCAATGTGCAGGGTAATAGTTATATACAGAGAGTACCATATCAATGTGCAGGGTAATAGCTATATACAGGGAGTACCAGTACCAGAACAATGTGGAGGGTAATAGTTATATACAGGGAGTACCAGTATCAGATCAATGTGCTGGGTAACAGCTATATACAGGGAGTACCAGATCAATGTGCAGGGTAACAGCTATATACAGGGAGTACCACATCAATGTGCAGGGTAATAGTTATATACAGGGAGTACCAGATCAATGTGCAGGGTAATAGTTATATACAGAGAGTACCAGATCAATGTGCAGGGTAATAGTTATATACAGAGAGTACCAGTACCAGATCAATGTGCAGGGTAATAGTTATATACAGGGAGTACCAGTATCAGATCAATGTGCAGGGTAACAGCTATATACAGGGAGTACCAGATCAATGTGCAGGGTAATAGCTATATACAGGGAGTACCAGATCAATGTGCAGGGTAATAGTTATATACAGGGAGTACCAGTATCAGATCAATGTGCAGGGTAACAGCTATTTACAGGGAGTACCAGATCAATGGGCAGGGTAACAGCTATATACAGAGAGTACCAGAACAATGTGCAGGGTAATAGTTATATACAGGGAGTACCAGATCAATGTGGAGGGGTAATAGCTATATACAGGGAGTACCAGTATCAGATCAATGTGCAGGGTAATAGCTATATACAGGGAGTACCAGATCAATGTGCAGGGTAATAGCTATATACAGGGAGTACCAGTACCAGATCAATGTGGAGGGTAATAGTTATATACAGAGAGTACCAGTACCAGATCAATGTGGAGGGTAATAGCTATATACAGAGACTACCAGATCAATGTGCAGGGGTAATAGTTATATACAGGGAGTACCAGATCAATGTGGAGGGGTAATAGCTATATACAGGGAGTACCAGTATCAGATCAATGTGCAGGGTAACAGCTATATACAGGCAGTACCAGATCAATGTGCAGGGTAATAGTTATATACAGGGAGTACCAGTACCAGATCAATGTGGAGGGTAATAGCTATATACAGGGAGTACCAGTACCAGATCAATGTGCAGGGTAATAGTTATATACAGAGAGTACCAGTACCAGATCAATGTGGAGGGTAATAGCTATATACAGAGACTACCAGATCAATGTGCAGGGGTAATAGTTATATACAGGGAGTACCAAATCAATGTGGAGGGTAATAGTTATATACAGAGAGTACCAGATCAATTTGCAGGGTAATAGTTATATACAGGGAGTACCAGTACCAGATCAATGTGGAGGGTAATAGTTATATACAGAGACTACCAGATCAATGTGGAGGGTAATAGTTATATACAGGGAGTACCAGATCAATGTGCAGGGTAATAGTTATATACAGGGAGTACCAGATCAATGTGCAGGGTAATAGTTATATACAGAGACTACCAGATCAATGTGGAGGGTAATAGTTATATACAGGGAGTACCAGATCAATGTGCAGGGTAATAGTTATATACAGGGAGTACCAGATCAATGTGCAGGGTAATAGTTATATACAGAGAGTACCAGTACCAGATCAATGTGCAGGGTAATAGTTATATACAGGGAGTACCAGATCAATGTGCAGGGGTAATAGTTATATACAGGGAGTACCAGTATCAGATCAATGTGCAGGGTAACAGCTATATACAGGGAGTACCAGATCAATGTGCAGGGTAACAGTTATATACAGGGAGTACCAGTACCAGATCAATGTGCAGGGGTAATAGTTATATACAGGGAGTACCAGTATCAGATCAATGTGCAGGGTAACAGCTATATACAGGGAGTACCAGAACAATGTGCAGGGTAATAGTTATATACAGGGAGTACCAGTATCAGATCAATGTGCAGGGTAACAGCTATATACAGGGAGTACCAGAACAATGTGCAGGGTAATCGTTATATACAGGGAGTACCAGTATCAGATCAATGTGCAGGGTAACAGCTATATACAGGCAGTACCAGATCAATGTGCAGGGTAATAGTTATATACAGGGAGTACCAGTACCAGATCAATGTGCAGGGTAATAGTTATATACAGGGAGTACCAGATCAATGTGCAGGGGTAATAGCTATATACAGGGAGTACCAGTACCAGTTCAATGTGGAGGGTAATAGTTATATAGTTATATGGTTTGTCCTCTGACAAATCAACTGTACATTTCGGTGTTCCTCAAGGTTTCGTTTTAGGACCACTATTGTTTTCACTATATATTTTACCTCTTGGGGATGTTATTCGAAAACATAATGTTAACTTTCACTGCTATGCGGATGACACACAGCTGTACATTTCAATGAAACATGGTGAAGCCCCAAAATTGCCCTCGCTAGAAGCCTGTGTTTCAGACATAAGGAAGTGGATGGCTGAAAACGTTCTACTTTTAAACTCGGACAAAACAGAGATGCTTGTTCTAGGTCCCAAGAAACAAAGAGATCTTCTGTTAAATCTGACAATTAATCTTGATGATTGTAAAGTCGTCTCAAATAAAACTGTGAAGGACCTCGGCGTTACTCTTGACCCTGATCTCTCTTTTGACGAACATATCAAGACTGTTTCAAGGACAGCTTTTTTCCATCTACGTAACATTGCAAAAATCAGACATTTTCTGTCCAAAAAAGATGCAGAAAAATTTATCCATGCATTTGTTACTGCTAGGTTAGACTACTGCAATGCTCTACTTTCCGGCTACCCGGATAAAGCACTAAATAAACTTCAGTTAGTGCTAAATACGGCTGCTAGAATCCTGACTAGAACCAATAAATTTGATCATATTACTCCAGTGCTAGCTTCCCTACACTGGCTTCCTGTTAAGGCAAGGGCTGATTTCAAGGTTTTACTGTTAACCTATAAAGCGTTACATGGGCTTGCTCCTACCTATCTTTCCGAGTTGGTCCTGCCGTACATACCTACACGTACGCTACGGTCACAAGACGCAGGCCTCCTAATTGTCCCTAGAATTTCTAAGCAAACAGCTGGAGGCAGGGCTTTCTCCTATAGATCTCCATTTTTATGGAATGGTCTGCCTACCCATGTGAGAGACGCAGACTCGGTCTCAACCTTTAAGTCTTTACTGAAGACTTATCTCTTCAGTAGGTCATATGATTGAGTGTAGTCTGGCCCAGGAGTGTGAAGGTGAACGGAAAGGCTCTGGAGCAACGAACCGCCCTTGCTGTCTCTGCCTGGCCGGTTCCCCTCCACTGGGATTCTCTACCTCTAACCCTATTACAGGGGCTGAGTCACTGGCTTACTGGTGCTCTTTCATGCCGTCCCTAGGAGGTGTGCGTCACTTGAGTGGGTTGAGTTACTGACGTGATCTTCCTGTCTGGGTTGGCGCCCCCCCTTGGTTTGTGCTGTGGTGGAGATCTTTGTGGGCTATACTCGGCCTTGTCTCAGGATTGTAAGTTGGTGGTTGAAGATATCCCTCTGGTGGTGCGGGGGCTGTGCTTTGGCAAAGTGGGTGGGGTTATATCCTTCCTGTTTGGCCCTGTCCGGGGGTATCATCGGATGGGGCCACAGTGTCTCCTGACCCCTCCTGTCTCAGCCTCCAGTATTTATGCTGCAGTAGTTTGTGTCGGGGGGCTAGGGCCAGTTGGTTATATCTGGAGTACTTCTCCTGTCTTATCCAGTGTCCTGTGTGAATTTAAGTATGCTCTCTCTAATTCTCTCCTTCTCTCTTTCTTTCTCTCTCTCGGAGGACCTGAGCCCTAGGACCATACGTCAGGACTACTGGGCATGATGACTCCTTGCTGTCCCCAGTCCACCTGGCCTTGCTGCTGTTCCAGTTTCAACTGTTCTGCCTGCAGTTATGGAACCCCTACCTGTCCCAGACCTGCTGTTTTCAACTCTTAATGATCGGCTATGAAAAGCCAACTGACATTTATTCCTGATTATTATTTGACCATGCTTGTCATTTATGAACATTTTGAACATCTTGGCCATGTTCTGTTATAATCTCCACCCGGCACAGCCAGAAGAGGACTGGCCACCCCTCATAGCCTGGTTCCTCTCTAGGTTTCTTCCTAGGTTTTGGCCTTTCTAGGGAGTTTTTCCTAGCCACCGTGCTTCTACACCTGCATTGCTTGCTGTTTGGGGTTTTAGGCTGGGTTTCTGTACAGCACTTCGAGATATTAGCTGATGTACGAAGGGCTATATAAAAAAACTTGAACTTGATATACAGGGAGTACCAGTACCAGATCAATGTGGAGGGGAATAGTTATATACAGAGAGTACCAGATCAATGTACAGGGGTAATAGTTATATACAGGGAGTACCAGTACCAGATCAATGTGGAGGGGAATAGTTATATACAGGGAGTGCCAGTACCAGATCAATGTGCAGGGTAATAGTTATATACAGAGAGTACCAGATCAATATGCAGGGTAATAGCTATATACAGAGAGTACCAGTATCAGATCAATGTGCAGGGCAATAGTTATATACAGGGAGTACCAGTACCAGATCAATGTGCAGGGTAATAGTTATATACAGGGAGTACCAGATCAATGTGCAGGGTAATAGTTATATACAGGGAGTACCAGTATCAGATCAATGTGCAGGGCAATAGTTATATACAGAGAGTACCAGATCAATGTGCAGGGCAATAGTTATATACAGGGAGTACCAGATCAATGTGCAGGGCAATAGTTATATACAGGGAGTACCAGATCAATGTGCAGGGTAATAGTTATATACAGGGAGTACCAGATCAATGTGCAGGGGTAATAGCTATATACAGGGAGTACCAGATCAATGTGCAGGGTAATAGCTATATACAGGAAGTACCAGATCAATGTGCAGGGTAATAGTTATATACAGAGAGTACCAGATCAATGTGCAGGGGTAATAGCTATATACAGGGAGTACCAGATCAATGTGCAGGGTAATAGCTATATACAGGAAGTACCAGATCAATGTGCAGGGTAATAGCTATATACAGGAAGTACCATATCAATGTGCAGGGTAATAGTTATATACAGAGAGTACCAGTACCAGATCAATGTGGAGGGTAATAGTTATATACAGAGAGTACCAGATCAATGTGCAGGGTAATAGTTATATACAGGGAGTACCAGATCAATGTGCAGGGTAATAGTTATATACAGAGAGTACCAGATCAATGTGCAGGGGTAATAGTTATATACAGAGAGTACCAGATCAATGTGCAGGGGTAATAGCTGTATACAGGGAGTACCAGATCAATGTGCAGGGGTAAAAGTTATGTACAGAGAGTACCAGATCAATGTGCAGGGGTAAAAGTTATGTACAGAGAGTACCAGATCAACGTGCAGGGATATGAAGTATTTGAGGTAGATATGTACATGAAGGCAGGGTAAAGTGACTAGGCATCAGAATAGATACGAGTACATTAAATAACAGCATAATTAGTGAAATTGAGTGCGGCGTGTCAGTGTAGCGAGTGTATGTAGTGCTTATCAAGGTTTCCCCAAACTCGCTCCTCTGGACCCCAAGAGGTGCACCTTTCATTTTTTGCCCTAAAACTACACAGCCGATTTAAATAATCAACTCAAACTTTGATCATTTGAATCAGCTGTGTAGCATTGGGGCAAAGAATGAAATGTGCACCTAAGGACCAATTTTGGGAAACACTGGTATATAGTTGTGTGCGCGGGGACAGTGGTCCGGTACCGTTTGCAGAGTTAACAGTCTATGGCTTGGGAGGCTGACGTCTTTCACAATGTCAGACCTTCCTTATACCCCAGAGGTCCTGATTGCAGGGAGCTCGGCCCCAGTGATGTACTGGGCCAGCCGCACCACCTTCTAGGCCATACCAAGCAGTGATGTACTGGGCCAGCCGCACCACCCTCTAGGCCATACCAAGCAGTGATGTACTGGGCCAGCCGCACCACCCTCTAGGCCACACCAAGCAGTGATGTACTGGGCCAGCCGCACCACCCTCTAGGCCACACCAAGCAGTGATGTACTGGGCCAGCCGCACCACCCTCTAGGCCACACCAAGCAGTGTTGTACCGGGCCAGCCGCACCACCCTCTAGGCCATACCAAGCAGTGATGTACTGGGCCAGCCACACCACCCTCTAGGCCATAACAAGCAGTGATGTACCGGGCCAGCCGCACCACCCTCTAGGCCACAACAAGCAGTGATGTACCGGGCCAGCCGCACCACCCTCTAGGCCACACCAAGCAGTGTTGTACCGGGCCAGCCGCACCACCCTCTAGGCCATACCAAGCAGTGATGTACTGGGCCAGCCACACCACCCTCTAGGCCATAACAAGCAGTGATGTACTGGGCCAGCCACACCACCCTCTAGGCCATACCAAGCAGTGATGTACCGGGCCAGCCGCACCACCCTCTAGGCCATACCAAGCAGTGATGTACTGGGCCAGCCACACCACCCTCTAGGCCATACCAAGCAGTGATGTACCGGGCCAGCCGCACCAACCTCTAGGCCATACCAAGCAGTGATGTACCGGGCCAGCCGCACCACCCTCTAGGCCATAACAAGCAGTGATGTACCGGGCCAGCCGCACCACCCTCTAGGCCACACCAAGCAGTGATGTACCGGGCCAGCCGCACCACCCTCTAGGCCACACCAAGCAGTGATGTACCGGGCCAGCCGCACCACCCTCTAGGCCATACCAAGCAGTGATGTACCGGGCCAGCCGCACCACCCTCTAGGCCATACCAAGCAGTGATGTACCGGGCCAGCCGCACCACCCTCTAGGCCACACCAAGCAGTGATGTACCGGGCCAGCCGCACCACCCTCTAGGCCATACCAAGCAGTGATGTACCGGGCCAGCCGCACCACCCTCTAGGCCATACCAAGCAGTGATGTACCGGGCCAGCCGCACCACCCTCTAGGCCACACCAAGCAGTGATGTACTGGGCCAGCCGCACCACCCTCTAGGCCACACCAAGCAGTGATGTACTGGGCCAGCCGCACCACCCTCTAGGCCATACCAAGCAGTGTTGTACCGGGCCAGCCGCACCACCCTCTAGGCCATACCAAGCAGTGTTGTACCGGGCCAGCCACACCACCCTCTAGGCCATACCAAGCAGTGATGTACCGGGCCAGCCACACCACCCTCTAGGCCATACCAAGCAGTGATGTACTGGGCCAGCCACACCACCCTCTAGGCCATACCAAGCAGTGATGTACTGGGCCAGCCGCACCACCCTCTAGGCCATACCAAGCAGTGATGTACTGGGCCAGCCACACCACCCTCTAGGCCATACCAAGCAGTGACAGAGATCTCAATAGCGCAGCTGTATAACTTTACAATACAAAAGCCTATGGCAAATCTTCAGCCACCTGAGGGGGCTTTTGGTTGCCCTTTTCAAACTACGCTGACCACATTTATTGCTTAGTGATACGGATGCCAGGATACTTCAACCTCAACCCACTATAGCCCTGTTGATGTGGGCATGCACGCTTCCTGGCTACCATCAGATTAATGGTCGTACTGGCGTCAAGATAGAAGTTGTCCTTGGATCACACTGTCAAGTCTGACCTCCCTATAGTCCATGGTCATGTACCAGCAAACAAATGGAGACACAGCCAGGAGTCTGGCCACCCCCCCCCCAGCTCTAGATGATTTTAGGATGGTATCTGTATAGCATTGTGACAAGTGCCACATTTTAAGGGACATCATCAAGTTTTGATTAAGCATGAGAAGTGTCTGCAGCTGGTGTCCCATGGCCTGAAACAGCCATGTTACCGCTGCCAAGCCCTGGTCATGTTGTAAGGAACACTATAGAGCCACATAAAGGACAGCGGATTAGGAAGTCAGGCAAATGAGGCTTAAGTGGCAGAAATACCCAAAATTAAGACACTACGCAAATGTGGGCATGAGCTCTTCAAGGGACAGTCAAATCTCAGCAACTGGATTTGGTAGATAAGGATGGCTGTAGAAAAGCAATGGAGTAGGACACACTGGCCAGAAGTTAAATTTGATGGCATGTATATTGTACAAACTGAATGTTCCTGCTAGTGTGTAGAACCAAACAATGCTTTAAGGAAAATATATAAACCAACCCGGACAATATACATTTATTTCAAGTAGTTTATTAGCAGTCAACGCAGCCATGTGACAGCAGGATCAGGGTTAGCAGGATCAGGGTTAGCAGGATCAGGGTTAGCACAGAACCTGAGGATGAGAAGGAAAGTGTTAAAGCTGCTCAACACATCAGAAAACAAGTGACAGAAAACAAAGCCAAAAACATTACCTGGTCACTGCCAGCGGACATGAGGATATAGTGGTCGGTATTGGACGGGAGCAGGACGGTAGCTGACGAAACCAGCTGAGCTCCATTGGTCATTTCCATGCTCATATTTGGTTCTTAAATGGGTGATGGTGCCAGCAGGGAACTTCCCAGTGATGAACAGCTCACCATAATTAGCCTCAAGACCTTCCTGGCTAGGTTCTGGTCTAATAACTTTGGTTAGAGGTGGGACTATTGTAGCAGGGAGTGGGGCTGGAATAGATCCTGCCTCAACTACACCCTCAGGAAGTGGGAACCGTTGGTCTTCGAACTCACTCTGACTGTTGCCATGTTCATAAACACTCTCAAAGTGAGAGATATCCCCTGCCTGGAACTTACTTGGGGAAGACTCACACAGTGGAGGTAAAGGAAGAAAACTAGGGTAAGCGACTCCAGCAGAAAGACATCTAGTCTGTTCAGGAACCTGAGGTCTGAGGTAAGGGGAAGCAGTAGACTTCAGGGGAGAAAAACCCTGACTGACAAGATTAGAGCCCCCATCAATAGGACTCCTAGAATCAGTAGGACCAGGGAGGCTTGAACCAGAAGAAACGGGTTCATGTTTAAGGAAGTAACGTGTGTAGGTGTCAATTTGGCTGGGTTTGACAACTGGACCATATAGAGTTGAAGTTCTGGGGTAGACTTGGCCCATCCTGTAGGCTGGGGAGAGAAGACCATACCATTACTTTTCAGATCTTAGAAAAGTCACTATTCAAACCTAAAGTGTGAATAAAAGAAACCCACCAAAGATAATGGCAGACACATTACCCAACACATGTTACATACAGTAATCAATTGTTCTTACCTTGTTGATAAGGATAGCAATGAACATCCCAGAACAGCAACACCAGGAACAGTCCCCTAGATAACAACAAACAGTTACATGATGTAGACTACAACACTTATTGAGAAAAATAATTCCATTCATCTTAACTGTTACTTACACTGCACAGCACTTAGACACCATAATAGTCATTGCACAATGGTAACATGTAAAGTATAGAGAAATGACTGTGGCGTGTATTTATATGTTGTAAAGGACAACCTGTAACCAATCACAGCCTGATTGGAGAATGCTGGCCAGCTGGTGTTAATTCACTTGCCTTGTCTAACTCCAACTCAACCCCTACGCCCTTATATCCAATTTCTGTCAGATCCACACAAGGGCAACGGGGTAGGGATAATGGTTGGTGTGGAATTGGGCCTCAATTAACTTCAGCTGTCCATCGTTATCTAATCGGGCTGTGATTGGTTACAGGGTGTCCTCTACAACATATAAATACACTCCAGCATCTCTTCTCCTCATATCAACAGTTCTCATTGTGCAATGGGTATAATGGCTGTAGTGTAAGTGATGTTTAAGTTGATGCTTTGGTGGTTTTTAAACTACTGTAGTCTTTAATCATGTAAATGTTTGTGTTTTCTAGGGTGCTCCTCCTGGTTTTTCTTTTCTGGTGTGTTTATTGTTATAGCAATCAACAAGTTAAGAACACCAACTGGCTGTGTTCAACAGTGTGTTGGGTAATGTTTTTGCCAGAACCTTCTGGTGTATTTTTTTTCAAGGTCTTTAAAGTGAGTCTTCAGCTTCTAAAAGACTATAGTACTAAACATATTTTTATTCTCTTCCCCAGCCTACAGAATGGACTCATTTCCCCTGAGGGTGCCTTCACCGCATGATGGACCTGGCTATGACCCAGGAGCTGTCGTCCCCGGGCATAGCGGCCCTTCAAATCTCCCTGGTCCTGTTGCATCTGGGAGTTGTGGTGTTGTCTCCAGTCAGTGTTCAGCGTTCTTGTCCAAACTCCTATAAAGTGATTTGTAAGAATGCTCCTATCCCCTTCATTCCTCAGGCTCCTGAACAGGCTGGATGTGTTCCTGCTTGAGTAACTTACCCTAGTTCACTTTCACTACTTCCCCTTTCAGTCTCCAATTAAGTTCCAGGAAGGGATTCTCTCACATTGAGTGTCTGACAATGCAAGTCAGTCTGAAGACCAACGGTTCCCTCTTCCTGAGGGTGCAGTTGAGGTCAGGTTCTATTCCAGCCCCACTCCCTGCTACAATAGCCCCACCCTGAGTTGTTAGACCAGAACCTAGCCAGGAAGGGTTTGAGGCTAATTATGGTGAGCTGTTCATCACTGGGAAGTTCCCTGCTGGCACCATCACCAAGGTAAAGAGGACTCTAGCTCTGCCAAGGGTCAGGTTGGCTCCAGTCCTTCCCAGCAGAGCTAGGGAGGCTACTATGGTTTTCATGACAGTAACGTCATAACCACAGGTACAACGTAATTTTTTGTTGCCATTTTCTGTGTAGTATAATAAACGAAAGCATGACTAACTTGTTCTGGGTTTCTGATGCTCCCCAGGTTCTAGCTGATTCCAGTTCTTCTCAGGTGACCACCAGCTCTGACCCTCAGGACCTTGAACAGGATTTTCTAGCCCCTTGGTCCCCTGGCTTAATCGATGCTCTCTGGAGTAAGAAATCAGAAGTAGGGTTCCTGGATTTCTGTACGTAATTGTAACCAATATACGTTGCTAATACGTTTAACACTGTTTGTGTTCCTCAGATCCCAGTCAACGGATGTAGTTTCTGACATCACAATTACTACCGTCATAGGGGCTACTAAGCCTCTAAGAACAACTTGGATAATATTGAATTAACCAGGTACAAGTTCCGGAGTCTTGTCATTTCTGATTAGTCGATGTCTTGAGGAACTCTTGTTTTCTTCAGCTCCATCCATACTAACCTGCATTCCTATGTATTCATGACTTAATAAATGATACAATGGTTCTTTTTTTGTCTATTGACTAAAGAACTGATTGGCTTTCTATGGTTTTTAATGTTATACACTTTAATAGAAAGTTGTGAGTGGGTAACATTTGAACTATATGTGCATCTCTTAAATTGGCTTGGATATAACATGACTGCAGTGCTAGGCTCTAGGAGGGTTAGTTTTAAGCTGTGGCCAAGTAATTGACATTAGATCACTTAATTGGACAGTGGGCTTCAAAATTTGTCTAACAATTCACTAATCCCAATAATTAAATGGGTTAATTAACTTCTGACACAGGAATGGCTCTTACTGTGGCAATTTTGCTCGACTGGAGATATTAGCCATTTCCAGTGCAACATACTGACACCTGAACAACGCAAGGTTTTGTAGGCAGAACACATCAGCGTTGGATTGCATTGACAAACACTACATAGACCATACTCTACATAGACCATACTCTACATAGACCATACTCTACATAGACCATACTCTACATAGACCTGTGCGGCATAAACAGTCAGAGCTACAGTAAGCCAGAACGCAAATAGACCATTGCCATATATGGATCTGTGCCATTTACTTTGAAATGGACAGTGTTTACAGCATCAGCGGTTGTGCGTAGATGCTCTTGTTTTTGACATCAAAGCGTCAGCTGCATGTAGCCACGTGTGCAATTTTGTTCATATTCTTTGCTAGTTATTAGCCCAGTTTGATCATTTGTAGTCAGCAATGGTGAGTGACAAGAGCACAATGTGTACATTTCTAGGCATATTTGAGAAGCGAAGGCTTGTTTAAGCTAAGTAGCCAATAGGCAGAGGGTAGCATTTGTCTGATTCTCTGTAATAATCATATGGGAATAATAATGCATTTTGTAAAGTGGTGTCTTGCATCAAACAACATTTTCAGTCACCTGAAGGACAAGTGGATAAATAGTTTAATGTCATGCCCTGCATGTTTTTTATTTTATGTAGGCCTACATTGAACACCACACATTGGCTGCTATTGTTGGCTGAATGATAGAACAGCTATTTCCATGTTAAAATATTATGGGATGCATTTTCTACATTGTTTTGATGGTACAGTAGTCCACTCTGGTAGCCTTGTATACATTATTATCAAATAGACACAGTAGCCTACATGGCAACTGTTCAAATGTTAACTTAAAGCAAGTACAGCCTCAGTGTTCACAGTAAACTGGCTCTGGAAGTTGCAGAGAATTTTCACAACATTCAAGTTTGCACTCAGCAGAAATTTGCTCAGTGCAGGAAAAAAAATTGCAGCAACATTGCTGCAGTAGCTGTAGAATTTGACCAGTTTTTGTATTTATTTAAGTGTTTTTTTTTTGCTGGGGGGTGAGTAACATTTGCCAACATTTAGGCAAATTGTGCATTAAATTGGCGACAGCCTGTATTCCCCCAAACTGTTGCTGTGAGATGTTACCCCACTCTTCCACCAAGGCTCCTGCAAGTTCCCGGACATTTCTGGGGGGAATGGCCCCAGCCCTCACCCTCGATCCAACAGGTCCCAGATGGGATTGAGATCCGGGCTCTTCGCTGGCCATGGCAGAACACCAACATTCCTGTCTTGCAGTAAATCACGCAGAGAACGAGCAGTATGGCTGGTGGCATTGTCATGCTGGAGGGTCATGTCAGATGAGGAGGAGGATGTCTTCCCTGTAACGCACAGCGTTGAGATTGCCTGCAATGACAACAAGCTCAGTCCGATGATGCTGTGACACACCGCCCCCAGACCATGACGGACCCTCCACCTCCAACTCCATCCCGCTGCAGAGTACAGGCCTCGGTGTAACGCTCATTCCTTCGACCATAAACGTGAATCCGTGAATCACCCCTGGTGAGACAAAAACGCAACTCGTCAGTGAAGGGCACTTTTTTTGCCAGTCCTGTCTGGTCCAGCGACGGTGGGTTTGTGCCCATAGGCTAAGTTGTTGCCGGTGATGTCTGGTGAGGACCTGCCTTACAACAGGCCTACAAGCCCTCAGTCCAGCCTCTCTCAGCCTTTTGTGGACAGTCTGAGCACTGATGGAGGGATTGTGTGTTCCTGATGTAACTCTGGCAGTTGTTGTTGCCATCCTGTACCTGTCCCGCAGGTGTGATGTTCAGATGTACCGATACTGTGCAGGTTGTTTTTACATGTGGTCTGCCACTGCGAGGACGATCAGCTATCAGCTGTCTTAGGCATCTCACAGTACGGACATTGCAATTTATTGCCCTGGCCATATCTGCAGTCCTCATGTCTCCTTGCAGCATGCCTAAGGCACGTTCAGGCAGATGAGCAGGGACCCTGAGCATCTTTCTTTTGGTCTTTTTCAGAGTCAGTAGAAAGGCCTCTTTAGTGTACTAAGTTTTCATAACTGTGACCTTAATTGTCTCCGTCTGTAAGCTGTTAGTTTCTTAACGACTGGTGCATGTTCATTAATTGTTTATGGTTCATTGAACAAGCATGGGAAACAGTGTTTAAACCCTTTACAATGATGATCTGTGAAGTTATTGGGATTTTTACTAATTCTTTGAAAGACAGGGCCCTGAAAAGGGCCGATTCTTTTTTTTTTTTTTTTTTTTTGCTGAGTGTAGTTATGCGGTAACATCACATTCCCCGCGCATCTTACATGATTTGGCAATCATTGACTCAAACAGTTTCCATTTGTCGCAAAGAAAGTTCAAGAAAAGAAAAATCCCCCGTGCCGTTTCCATTACACATCTCGCAAAGCTTTGTTTTGCAACATTGCTTTTGTGGAATTAACCTCATGATGTTACAGCCTGAATTTAAAATGGATTAAATTGAGATTTATTTGTCATTGGCCTACAGAGTACCTCATAATGTCAAAGTGGAATGATATATATTTGATATTTTTACAAATTGAATTAAAAGCTGAAATGTCTTTAGTCAAGTATTCAACCCCTTTGTTTGCTAGCCTAAATAAGTTCAGGACCAAAAATTTGCTTAGCGGGTCACATTAGTTGCATCGACTCATGGTGTGCAATTATAGTGTTTAAAAACATTTTTTTTTATGACTACCTCATCTCTGTATCCCACACATACAATTATATGTAAGGTCAAGCAGTGAATTTCAAACATAGTCTTTATGGGTTGAATCTAAGTAGGTTTTCCAATGCCTTGCAAAGAAGGGCATCTATTGGTAGATGGGGGGGAGGGCAAACATTGAATATCCCTTTGAGCATTGTGATATTATTAGTTACACTTTGGATGGTGTATCAACACACCCAGTCACTACAAAGTTACAGGCGTCCTTCCTAACTTAATTGCAGGAGAGGAAGGAAACCACTCAGGGATTTCACCATGAGGCCAATGGTGACCATAAAACAGTTACAGAGTTAAATGGTTGTGATAAGAGAACTGAGTACGGCTCAACAACATTGTAGTTACTCCACAATACTAACCTAATTGACAAAGTGAAAAGAAGGAAGCCTGTACAGAAGAAAAATTATCCAAAACATCCTTCCTGCAAAAAATGTGGAAAAATCAATTAACAATGAACACATTACTGAGTACCACTCTCCATATTTTCAAGCATAGCGGTGGCTGGATCATCTCATAGGTATGGGTATGCTCATCCAGAGGCGGCACTCCTAGTGGCCAGGGACTTTAATGCAGGAAAACGTGAATCCGTTTTACCTCATTTCTATCAGCATGTTAAATGTGCAACCAGAGGGGGAAAAACTCTAGACCACCTTTACTCCACACACAGAGATGCGTACACAGCTCTCCCTCGCCCTCCATTTGGCAAATCTGACCATAATTCTATCCTCCTGAATCCTGCTTACAAGAAAAAATTAAAGCAGGACGTACCAGTGACTCGGTCAATAAAAAAGTGGTCAGATGAAGCAGATGCTAAGCTACAGCACTATTTTGCTAGCACAGACTGGAACATGTTCTGGGATTCTTCAGATGGCATTGAGGAGTACACCACATCAGTCACTGGCTTCATCAATAAGTGCATCAATGACGTTGTCCCCACAGTGACTGTATGTACACACCCCAACCAGAAGCCATGGATAACAGGCAACATCTACACTGAGCTAAAGGGTAGAGCTGCTGCTTTCAAGGAGCGGGACTCAAACCTAGAAGCTTATAAGAAATCCTGCTATGCCCTCTGACGAACCATCAAACAGGCAAAGAGTCAATACAGGACAAAGATTGAATCGTAGTACACCAGCTCCAATGCTCGTTGGATGTGGCAGGGCTTGCAAACTATTACAGTCAACAAAGGGAAGCATAGCCGAGAGCTGCCCAGTGACACAAGCCTACCAGACAAGCTTAATTACTTCTATGCTCGCATCTAGGCAAGTTACACTGAAACATACATGAGAGCATCAGCTGTTCTGGAAGACTGTGTGGTCACGCTCTCCGCAGCTGATGTGAGTAAGACCTTTAAACAGGTCTACATTCACAAGGCTGCAGGGCCAGACGGATTACCAGGACATGTACTCCGAGCATGCGCTGACTAACTGGCAAGTGTCTTCACTGACATTTTCAAACTCTCCTTATCTGAGTCTGTAATACCAACATGTTACAAGCAGACCACCATAGTCCCTGTGCCCATAACACTAAGGTAACCTGCCTAAATGACTACCGACCCGTAGCACTCACATCTGTAGCCATGAAGTGCTTTGAAAGGCTGGTCATGGTTCACATCAACCCCATTGTCCCAGAAACCCTAGACCCACTCCAATTTGTATACCACCCCAACAGAACGACAGATGATGCAATCTCTATTGCACTCCACACTGCGCTTTCACACCTGGGCAAAAGGAACACCTATGTGAGATTGCTGTTCGTTGACTACATCTCAGCGTTCAACACCATCGTGCTCTCAAAGCTCATCAATAAGCTAAGGACCCTGGGACTAAACACCTCCCTCTTCAACTGGATCCTGGACTTCCTGGCGGGCCGACCCCAGGTGGTAAGGGTAGGTAACAACACATCCGCCATGCTGATCCTCAACACGGGGGCCCCTCATGGGTGCGTGCTCAGTCCCATCCTGTACTCCCTGTAGTCAGACGGGACTGACTGCACAGCCAGGCATGACTCCAATACCATCATTCAATTTGTCGATGACACAACAGTGGTTGGCCTGATCATCGACAACGACGAGACCTGACCATGTGGTGCAATGACAACAACCTCTCCCTCAACGTGATCAAGACAAAGGAGATGATTGTGGCCTACAGGGAAAGGAGGACCGTGCACGCCCCCATTCTCATCGATGGGGCTGTAGTGGAGCAGGTTGAGAGCTTCAAGTTCCTTGGTCCAAGCACACCAAAACAGTCGTGAAGAGGACACGAAAAAACCTATTCCCCCTCAGGAGACTGAAAAGATTTTGCATTGTTCCTCAGATCCTTAAAAGGTTCTACAGCTGCACCATCAAGAGCATCCTGACGGGATGCATCACTGCCTAGTATGGCAACTGCTTGGCCTCCGAACGCAACGCACTACAGAGGTTAGGGCGTATGGCCCAGTATATCACTGGGGCCAAGCTTCCTGCCACCCAGGACCTCTATACCAAGCGGTGTCAGAGGAAGGCCCTAAAAATTGTCAAAGACTCCAGCCTCCCTAGCCATGCTACAGCATGACAAGCGGTACTAGAACGTTATGTCCTAGAGGCTTCTAAACAGCTTCTACCCCCAAGCCATAAGACTCCTGAATATCTAAGCAAATTGCTACCCAGACTATTTGCATTGCCCCCCCCCCTTCTCTTTTACTACTCTCTGTTACTATCTATGCATAGTCACTTTCATAACTCTACCTACACGTACATATTACCTCAATTCCCTGGACTAACCGGTGCCCCCGCACATTGACTCTGTACCGATAGCTCCTGTATATAACCTCACTATTGTTATTTTACTGCTATTGCTCTAATTTATTTACTTACTTCTTTTGTATTTTTCTTAAACTGCATTGTTGTTAAGGGCTTGTAAGTAAGCATTTCACTGTAAGGTCTACACCTGTTGTATTCAGCGCATGTGACAAATACAATTGAATTTGATTTGCTTGTACTCATTAAGGACTGTGGAGTTTTTCAGAATAAAAAAGAAACGGAATGGAACAAAGCACTGACAAACTCCTTGAGGAAAGCCTGGTTCTGTCTGCTGTCCACCAGACACTGGGAGATAAATTCACCTTCGATCAGGACAATAATCTGAAACACAAGGCCAAATCTACACTGGAGTTGCTTACCAAGAAGACAGGAACTGTCTTGGTGAAGTTTTGACTTAAATCTACTTGAAAATCTATTGCTAGACCTGAAAATGGTTGTCTAGCAATGATCAACAACCAATTTGATAGAGCTTGAAGAATTTTGAAAAAAATTATATTGTACAATCCAGGTTTTTAATTTTTTTATTTAACCTTTATTTAACCAGGTAAGCTAGTTGAGAACAAGTTCTCATTTACAACTGCGACCTGGCCAAGATAAAGCAAAGCAGTGTGACACAGACAACAACACAGAGTTACACATGGAATAAACAATAAACAAGCCAATAACACATTAAACAAGTCAATGACACAGTAGAAAAAAAAATAGTCTATATACAGTGTGTGCAAAAGGCATGAGGAGGTAGGCAATAAATAGGCCATAGTAGTGAATAATTACAATTTAGCAGATTAACACTGGAGTGATAAATGAGCAGATGATGATGTGCAAGTAGAGATACTGGTGTACAAAATAGCAGAAAAGTAAATAAAATAAAAACAGTATAGGCTCTGTTCAATCATAATTTAAGGCAGTCACCTAACCCCAGACAGTTCCAGATAGCAGCACTAACACAATAGAGGCCCAAGACTTCTCTCAGACACAGAATTCCATTATTACATTATCGCATTGTAAGACTATCTACTATGAGTGTTCACTTCCATTTCAGTTTCCAGGGTCTTGGTTGCTTTGGACCCCCCCTAGGCGAGTCTTGATATCAGGCCAGTAGTTGTCAAGCCTGTCCTCGCCTGGGCCCCCAGGGCAACAGACACAGAGAGAGAGAGAAAACCACCCGAGCCACTGCCTGTTCACACCGCTATCATCCAGAAGGCCAGTACATGTGCATCAAAGCTGGGACCCGAGAGACTGAAAAACAGCTTCTATCTCAAGCCCATCAGACTCATAAACAGCCATCACTAACTCAGAGAGGCTGCTGCCTACATTAAGACCCAATCACTGGCCGCTTTAATAAATGAATCACTGGTCACTTTATACAATGCCACTCTAAATAATGACACTTTAATAATGATTACATATCTTACATTACTCATATGATATGTAGATACTGTATTTTTTACCATCAATTGCACCTTGCCTGTGCCGCTCGTCCATTGCTCATCCATATATTTATAAGCACATACAGTTGAGAGAATGATTTCTTTCAGCTTTTATTTCTTTCATCACATTCCCAGTGGGTCAGAAGTTTAAATACACTCAATTAGTAGTTGGTAGCATTTCCTTTAAATTGTTTAACTTGGGTCAAACGTTTCAGGTAGCCTTCCACAAGCTTCCCACAATAAGTTGGGTGAATTTTGGCCCATTTCTACTGACAGAGCTGGTGTAACTGTGTCAGGTTTGTAGGCTTCCTTGCTTGCACACACTTTTTCAGTTCTGCCCACACATTTTCTATAGGATTGAGGTCAAGGCTTTGTGATGACAACTCCAATACCTTGACTTTGTTGTCCTTAAGCCATTTTGCCAAACATTGGAAGTATGCTTGGGGTCATTGTCTATTTGGAAGACCTATTTGCGACCAAGCTTTAACTTCCTGATTGATGTCTTGAGATGTTGCTTCAATATATCCACATAATTTTCCTCCCTCATGATGCCATCTGTTTTGTGAAGTGCACCAGTACCTCCTGCAGCAAAGCACCCCCACAACATGATGCTGCCACCCCCGTGCTTCACGGTTGGGATGGTGTTCTTTGGCTTGCAAGCCTCCCCCTTTTTCCTCCAAACATAACGATGGTCATTATGGCCAAACAGTTCTATATTTGTTTCATCAGACCAGAGGACATTTCTCCAAAAAGTACGATCTTTGTCCCCATGTGCAGTTGCAAACTGTAGTCTGGCTTTTTTTATGGCGGTTTTGGAGCAGTGGCTTCTTCCTTGCTGAGCGGCCTTTCAGGTTATGTCGAGATAGGACTTGTTTTACTGTGGATATAGATACTTTTGTACCTGTTTCCTCCAGCATCTTCACAAGGTCCTTTGCTGTTGTTCTGGGATTGATTTGCACTTTTCGCACCAAAGTACGTTCATCTCTAGGAGACAGAATGCGTCTCCTTCCTGAGCGGTATGGCGGCTGCGTGGTCCCATGGTGTTTATACTTGCATACTATTGTTTGTACAGATGAACGTGGTACCTTCAGGCATTTGGAAATTGCTCCCAACGATGAACCAAACTTGTGGAGGTCTACAATTGTTTTTCTGAGGTCTTGGCTGATTTCTTTTGATTTTCCAATAATGTCAAGCAAAGAGGCACTGAGTTTGAAGGTAGGCCTTGAAATACATCCACAGGTACAACTCCAATTGACTCAAATGATGTCAGTTAGCCTATCAGAAGCTTCTAAAGCCATGACTTCATTTTCTGAAATTTTCCAGGCTGTTTAAAGGCACAGACCCACTGGAATTGTGATACTGTGAATTATAAGTGAAATAATCTGTCTGTAAACAATTGTTGGAAAAATTACTTGTGTCATGCACAAAGTAGATGTCCCGAACCGACTTGTCAAAACTATAGTTTGTTAACAAGATTTTTGTGGAGTAGTTGAAAAATGAGTTTTTATGATTCCAACCTAAGTGTATGTAAACTTCCGACGTCAACTGTATACTTGTTAGATATTGCTGTACTGTCGGAACTAGAAGCATTTCGCTACATTCACATTAACATCTGCTAACCATGTGTGTGTGACCAATAAAATGTGATTTGATTTGATTTGAAAGAAAAGCAAGGAGGGAAGCAGAAAAGCAGAGAGGGAAGCAGAAAAGCAGGGAGGGAAGCAGAAAAGCAGGGAGGGAAGCAGAAAAGCAGGGAGGGAAGCAGAATAGCAGGGAGGGAAGCAGAATAGCAGGGAGGGAAGCAGAAAAGCAGGGAGGGAAGCAGAAAAGCAGGGAGGGAAGCAGCTTTACTGTCTTGTACAATCACAAACTTTTGCCACTCAAGACCAATGTAAACTGTGCATTTCCCCCAGAAAGATTATTGTCTCTTTAGGGTAGACCACAAATCACCTTTACTCTATATAACTATTGCTATAATTTTGCCAATTCACAAATCTTTCTGCTGGATGGAAGGGTGCGTTTTTAGATTCTCCACTGTGTGCCATGTTGTGCATCGCTCCGTCGCTGCAAGCTTCTAGCTTCTGGACAGCAGAGCAGAGGACTGACGTCTAACATGAAGTACATCCCCTTCCATTCCATTCTCATGGTTCCCATCACAGGTTTAACCCTGCAGGTTTCAAAGCTGTCATACTGTAATCATCAAAGGCCGCATGGATGTGTCCACACTGAGTACTGCTGGCCACCACAGCTCTCCTAGCCAATACTGGCCACCACAGCTCTCCTAGCCAATACTGGCCACCACAGCTCTCCTAGTCAATACTGGTAACCACAGCTCTCCTAGCCACTACTGGCCATAACAGCTCTCCTAGCCACTACTGGCCACCACAGCTCTCATAGTCACTACTGGCCACCACAGCTCTCATAGTCACTACTGGCCACAACAGCTCTCCTAGCCACTACTGGCCACCACAGTTCTCCTAGCCACTACTGGCCACCACAGTTCTCATAGTCACTACTGGCCACCACAGTTCTCCTAGCCACTCCTGGCCACCACAGCTCTCCTAGCCACTACTGGCCACCACAGCTCTCCTAGTCACTACTGGCCACCACAGTTCTTCTAGCCACTACTGGCCACCACAGTTCACCTAGCCACTACTGGCCACCACAGTTCTCCTAGCCACTACTGGCCACCACAGTTCTCCTAGCCACTACTGGCCACCACATTTCTCCTAGCCACCACAGCTCTCCTAGCCACTACTGGCCACCACAACTCTCCTAGTCACTACTGGCCACCACAGCTATCCTAGTCAATACTGGCCACCACAGCTCTCCTAGCCACTACTGGCCACCACAGTTCTTATAGTCACTACTGGCCACCACAGCTCTCTTAGCCACTACTGGCCACCACAGCTCTCTTAGCCAATACCAGCAGCTAGCCAATGTCATAGTTCACATATGACATGCCATTACACTTCCCTTTAAGTCATCTTAACGGATGTACTGTAAGGCCCCACTGTCTTTTTCCAACGCCTGTCTTTGTCTCCAAGTATCCGATGCCATGGGAAAAAATTGGGATACAGTGACAGGAGGTCTCTCATTCTCCCTTAAACAAAAGGGCTGGGACAGGCAGTCACAGAGAGGGTGAACTCTGAAATCACTGGTCTTAGTAAAACCACGTCCTCTACTAAACAGGGTGGCAGTAGGGGTTGTGGTCCGGGTCTCGACCACACAGAGCCGTGGACCACACTGGGCCCCCATGGATCCTGATGTCTTTGTTTCCAGTTATCTACTGTCCCTGACTCTGACCGCTGGCCAATCAAATGTTGGCGCTGCCCGCCCGAACGGGCAGGGTAGTCTGCGCTAGGTTGCACTGCGCTAGAGAGGTGAAGACTGCGACCAGAGCAAATCCACTCCAGCTGTGCAGCCCCTGAGAACCAGAGAGAGGGATGGAGGCAGAGACAGAGAGAGGGCAGAACTGTGAGAGAGAAAGGCAGGGATGGAGAGATGGACCAAGAAAAAGAAGGAAAGAGAGAGAGGTCTTTTTAGAAGGGTGGTCAGGAAACTCTGAGCAGTGTGGTCACTTGACAGCTGTGGTCTTCTAGAATCAGAGGATTCTATCCCTCAGGGAGTTCTGACCCAGAGAGGCCACCACAGTCGTATCGACCGTACAGTGAAGTAAAGGAAATACATACTTACTTATTCGGAGAGAAAAAAACACATCCATACCAACTCAGTGGGAGGTTGTTTCTGTTTCATTCACTGGAGAAAGATGTCGCCTGGTATTAAAAGTTGTACATTTCACAAACAGTAATGATCAACAATTTTATTTAACTACAAATAAAATAAATTGACTGCCCATTGTTCGTACAATCCCCTTCTAACTAAAGAAGAACCAGAGGCCATTGTTCAACATGTAGACGCTCCAGTTAACTTAAGTCTGAACACCTACCATATCATACGAGCATAACATTCCCCATTGAGAAGTTGTGTATGGAGGAGTGAACCTTGTTGATGAAACACCTATTAACCTCAGAGGGTGAAGACAGGTGGTAATCTGTTCTAGCTCAACAATGACGTGTGTCTTTATCAAGTTGATCCTGTGTTTTTCTCTGTGATAGCTGTACGGGTCATGGTGACAGAGGTCTCTAAGACGCTCTGACACCTCTCTGTAGAAGAACAGTCAAACGAAGTGTTTGTTTGTTTGTCTTCCTGCTGAAACCACACCGTTTGTCTGCATATTTACTCTTTCTCTCTTACCTTCTATTTTTTTCTGTCTCTACCTACCTACCTCTCTCTCTCTCTCTCTCTCTCTCTCTCTCTCTCACAAGCACACGTTCCCTTTTCCCCTCCACCCCTCCCTCCATCTCCCTCCCATCTCTACCTCCCCTTTCTATGTGGTGTAATTCCAGTTTATTCAGCCAGACCTCCCCAGAGCACCTAAACACAGGCAGGTAAATTACCGCAGCACGGCGGCTGGCGGGCGCTCTTCCTCTCTCCCTCTTTCTGCCCGAGGGGGTCAGTCAGTGTCATTGTTGACATTGGACACATGTTCATCTAATATAAAATCTTCTCATTTGATTTGGACTGTAATTATGTCGTTAAAAAAAAAATAGCTGTGAAGGCTGTGGCCTGCCAGTGTGATCTGCTTTCATCAAGTGCAGACTGGTTTAATTATAGACTATAGACAGTATTCACCATCCCACCATCAGCCCTCGTTCTTTAGGCCTGGCTGGGCAGCCTGCCTCTCCTGCTGTTTCTTTAAGCCATCACATTCTTTTATGGTGTGTTAATCACAAGGCAATAGGAGCTGTTAGCGATGTGATGAGATGTCTCAGGGTGGAAGAGCTGCTTGGAGCCTGGACACTAGTTCATACAGATCCTGGGAATGGGAGGGAGGGCAGGGAGGGCAGGGAGGGAGGGAGGGAGGGAGGGAGGGAGGGAGGGAGGGAGGGAGGGAGGGAGGGAGGGAGGGAGGGAGGGAGGGGAGGGGGGGAATATGCAGTTAAGTGATTGAGCATGATGATGGAATTTTATGTATCGACTTTTTGTTTTTTGATGTGTGTGGATGTGCATGCGCGTTTGATAATGACATGTTTTCTTTCCAGATCTGAAGCATACTGACATACTGACATTAAAGGAATGATTGTAGTCGCTGTGTTTCAAATTTGGAAAATTACTCAGACATATGGTTGCAAAACTCTGGGAACGTTCAAGAAATCCCCTTGTTTACCCCAAAATCCCGGTTTCTGGATTTCCATTATCAGAATAAGCAGGACATCTGCATCCCTCCAACCAGGAATTCTGGAGAACCAGTGAATGTATTGGACGTCCCTGGAATTTCACCTGAATCGGACTCCTTTGACAAGTTACTAATAGGTTGGAAAGCATTTCCTTTAAGCCCATATATGAGGCTTTTATTAATTTATTTAACCATTATTTAACTAGGCAAGTCAGTTAAGAACAAATTATTATTTACAATGAAGGCCTACTAAAACGCAAAAGGCCTCCTGCGGGGATGGGGGTTTGGGATTTAAAAAATAAAATACAATATAAATATAGGACAAAACACACATCACAACAAGAGAGACAACACTACATAAAGAGAGACCTAAGACAACAGCATAGCAAGGCAGCAACACAATATAACAACAACATGGTAGCAACACAACATGGCAGCAATACAACATGGTAGCAGCATAAACATGATACAAATTATATTGGGCACAGACAACAGCACAAAGGGCAAGAAGGTAGAGACAACAATACATCACACAAAGCAGCCATAACTGTCAGTAAGAGAAAGTCTTTGAATGAAGTACTGTCAGTAAGTCTTTGAATGAAGAGATTGAGATAAAACTGTCCAGTTTGAGTGGCAGAACAGGTATTGACTGGCAGAATAGGTGTTGACTGGCAGAACAGGTGTTGACTGGCAGAACGGGTATTGTATGTGGAGGATGAGGGCTACAGTAGATATCTCAGATAGGGGGGAGTGAGGCCTAAGAGGGTTTTATAAATAAGCATCAACCAGTGGGTCTTGCGACGGGTATACAGAGATAACCAGTTTACAGAGGAGTATAGTGTGCAGTGATGTGTCCTATAAGGAGCATTGGTGGCAAATCTGATGGCCGAATGGTAAAGAACATCTAGCCGCTCGAGAGCACCTTTTCCTGACGATCAATGAATTACAACTCCATAATCTGGTATGGGTAGGATGGTCAACTGAATCAGGGTTACTTTGGCAACTGGGGTGAAAGAGGAGCGATTACGATAGAGGAAACCAACTCTAGATTTTACCTTAGCCTGCAGCTGTGATATGTGCTGAGAGAAGGACATCACACTGTCTAGCCATACTCCCAAGTACTTGTATGAGGTGACTACCTCAAGCTCTAAACCCTCTGAGGTAGTAATCACACCTGTGGGAGGAGAGGCATTATTCTTACCAAACCCCATGACCTTTGTTTTGGAGGTGTTCAAAACAAGGTTAAAACCTTAAAACAAGGTTAAAACCCGCTAGCGGAACCCCTCGCCAACAGCCAATGAAATAGCAGGGCGCCAAATACAAATCAACAGAAATCTCATAAATCAAATTTCTCAAACATACAAGTATTAGGAACCATTTTAAAGATAAAATTCTCGTTAATCCAGCCACAGTGTCTGATTTCAAAAATGCTTTACAGCGACAGCTCCACAAACGATTATATTGGGTCACAACCAAGTCACAGAAAAACCCAGCCATTTTTCCCGTTAAAGAGAGGAGTCACAAAAAGCACAAATAGAGATAAAATTAATCACTAACCTTTGATGATCTTCATCAGATGACACTCATAGGACTTCATGTTACACAATACATGTGTGTTTTGTTCTGTAAAGTTCATATTTATATCCAAAAATCGTATTTTACATTGGCGTGTTAGATTCAGTAGTTCCAAAACATGCAGTGATATTGCAGAGCCACATGAATTGACAAAAATACTCATAATAAATGTTGATGAAAATACAGCTATTATACATGAAACTTTAGATACACTTCTCCTTAATGCAACCGCTGTGTCAGATTTCAAAAACCTTTATGGAAAAAGCATAATCTGAGAACGGCGCTCAGAGCCCAATCCAGCCAGAGAAATATCCGCCATGTTGGGTAGTCAACATTATTCATAAAGAAAATTATAAAAATTCACTTACCTTTGATGATCTTCATCAGAATGCACTCCCAGGAATCGCAGTTCCACAATAAATGCTTGTTTTGTTCGATAATGTCCATAATTTATGTCAATTTATGTCCAATAGCTTCTTTTGTTAGGGCGTTTGGTAAACAAATCCAAAAACGCGATCTGGTCCATTCGAACGAAACGTTCAAAAAGTTATATTACAGGTCGAAGAAACTTGTCAAACTAAGTATAGAATCAATCGTTAGGATGTTTTTATCATAAAAGTTCAATAATGTTCCAACCGGAGAATTCCATTGTCTGTAGAAAAGCAATGGAACGAGAGCTACCTCTCAAGTGAAAGCGCGTGACTGAGAACGAGGCTGTAGGCAGACCCTTCAGTCAAACAGCTCCCATCCGGCCCCCCTTCACATGAGCAGCCTGAAACAACGTTCTAAAGACGGTTGACATCTAGTGGAAGCCTTAGGAAGTGCAAAATAACCAATATCCCACTGTGTATTCGATAGGGGTGAGTTCAAAAACTACAAACCTCAGATTTCCCACTTCCTGTTTGGATTTTTTTCTCAGGTTTTTTCCTGCCATATGAGTTCTGTTATACTCACAGACATCATTCAAACAGTTTTAGAAACTTCAGATTGTTTTCTATCCAATTCTAATAATATGCATATATTAGCATCTGGGACTGAGTAGGAGGCAGTGCTATCTGGGCACGCTATTCATCCAAAAGTGAAAATGCTGCCCCCTATCCCAAACAAGTTTAAGAGTAGAGAAAGCTTGTCTAAGAAAGTTTTGTTGTAGAGCATTTAACACAAAATCCGGGGAGGAACCAGTTGAGTACAAGACTATCATCTGCATATAAATGGATGAGAGAGCTTCCTACTGCCTGAGCTATGTTGTTGATGTAAATTGAGAAGAGTGTGGGGCCTAGGATCGAGCCTTGGTGTACTCCCTTGGTGACAATAAGTGGCTGAGACAGCAGATGTTCCGACTTCATACACCGCACTCTTTGAGAGAGATAGTTAGCAAACCAGCCCAAAGACCCCTCAGAGACATCAGTACTCCTTAGCCAGCCCACAAGAATGGAATGGTCTATCGTATCAAAAGCTTTGGCCAAGTCAATAAAAATAGCAGCACAATATTGCTTAGAATCAAGGGCAATGGTGACATCATTAAGGACCTTTAAGGTTGCACATCCATAACATGAGCGGAAACCAGATTGCATGCCAGAGAGAATACTATAGACATCAAGAAAGCCAGTCAGTTGATTATTGACACGTTTTTCAACACTTTTGATAAACAGGGCATAATAGAAATAGGCCTATCACAGTTAGGATCAACTCTATCTCCCCCTTTAAATAAAGGACGAACCGTGGCTGCCTTCCAATGCAAGCAATGGGAACCTCCCCAGAAAGGAGAGACAGGTTAAAAAGGTCAGAGATAGGTTTGGCAGCAACTTTAAAGAAGATAGGGTCTAAACCATCTGACCCAGATGGTTTTTCGGGGGGTCAAGTTTAAGGAGCTCCTTCAGCACCTCGGATTCAGTGACCATCTGCAGGGAGAATCTTTGTAGCGGGGCAGGGGAAAAGAGGGAGGAGCATCGGGGATAGTCGCATTAGAAGTAGGAGATGAGGAAATGTTGGATGGGCAAGGAGGCATGGCTGAGTCAAATAGGAATCCTGACTTAATGAAGTGGTGATTAAAGAGCTCAGCCATGTGCTTCTTGTCAGTAACAACCACATCATCAACATTAAGGGACATGGGCAGCTGTGAGGAGGAGGGTTTATTCTCCAGGTATTTAACTGTTTTCCAGTACTTCTTGGGGTTAGACCCACAGAGAGAGAACTGCTCCTTAAAGTAACTAACTTTGGCCTTCCGGATAGCCTGAGTGTACTTATTTCTCATTTGCCTGAACGATAGCCAGTCAGCCTGAGTATGCGTGTGCCGTTCCCCAAATGCAATTCTTAAGGTGGAGTAACTTTGTAAGATCACGGTCGAACCAGAGGCTGAACCTGCTTTGAATTTTCATTTTCTTTATGGGGGTGTGTTTGTTAACAATTCCATTGAAAATATCCAAAAAGAAGGTCCAAGCGTCTTCGACAGAGGGGATCAAGCTCATTCTATACCATTTTGTAGAGGCCAGTTCATGAAGGAAGGCTTGCTCATTAAAGTTTTTTCGCAAGTGTCTGTGACAAATCGGGACAGGTCATTTCACTGAGCAGCCATTACGAACACAGGCTGTAAAACAGTGATCACTAAGGTCATTACAGAAAACACCAGACTGATACCTATCAGGATTATTTGTGAGGATAACATCGAGGAGAGTAGCCTTTTGTGGGTGTTTGGAGTCATACCTTGTGGGATTGGTAATAATCTGATAAAGATTTAGGGAGTCCCATTGCTTTAGGATTTGGTCAGGTTTTTTAAGCATGTCCCAGTTTAGGTCACCTAGCAGGACAAATTCAGAATTAGTGTAAGGGGCCAGGAGAGAGTTTAGGGCAGGTAGGGTACAGACCGTTGCTGATGGAGGATGATAACAACTAGCAACAGTCAACAAAGAGCTATTTGAAAGTTTAATGCTTAAAACCAGCAAATCAAATTGTTTGGGGACAGACTTGGTGGAGACAACCGAGCAGAAGGTGATCCTTGGTAAAGATTGCCACTCCTCCACCTTTGGAAGATCTGTCTTGCCGAAAAAGGTTGTAACCAGAAAAGTTAACATCAGTATTCAAAACACTCTTCCTTAACCACGTCTCAGTACTGACCAACACATCTGGATTGGAGCTGTGAACCCACACTTTCAATTGATCCATTTTAGGTAATAAGCTTCTAGTGTTTACGTGCAGGAAATCCTGGCTTTTACGAGAGCAGAAATCAGTGAAGCAGATATCAGAGCACAAGTCAGAATTGGGACTAGTAACAGTAGATGGGCCAGGGCGTACATGCACATTTCCAGATATCATCAACAGTAATACAATCAAGGCACGGCAGAGGACAGGGAGAGCTCTATAGTGCTGAATTATGACATGTGCATCAGATGGCAACAAGATCATATTGTACAGCAGTTTATTTCAACAGATATTTGATCAATACTTTACAAGTACTCATAAAGATTTAGCTACTTTAGCTAAAGTATAACTTGTGGCCTCAAAATCAATGAATCTGTTCCACTTTGGGTAGAGCTACTGTACTGTACTAAAAAAATAGAAAACGTTATTCTGGGAACAAGACTCTGTGAAGTGTTATAGACATATGAGATGTTATCTATGCATTTTATGAGCTGACGGCTTCCTTCTACACGCTGCCTTGTCTTTGTAATCTGGCTGTTCATGGTGTCAATATCTTAATGTGTGTTTTCTGGGCTCTATATTTGCCACATGGTTCATTTAAAGCAGATCTTTAGCTGTTATATAGATCTTCACAGCAGGGTGCCAAATCAGGCGGAGAGCTGAGCTGTTACACGGAGCCAATACGTATTTCTAGCCCTTCCACTTCCACCGTTTAAAGATAAACTGCAGATTAGTGTTATTTACTCGTAGATATATTTGATTTTGGTCATATATGATTCATCTTCAGAAAGTTCAATTTAAAGGTAATTTCCTATTGAGGCGGCATGTTCTGCATTTACCGCGGGAACATTGCCTTTAAATTTCTATCGCGCTGTAGCACAGCTCTTCAGCTGTACGGACTCGAGCCCTAAGATAACCCTGTTATTGGGGAGAATCCTAATTGCCAGTGACATGTATTCTTAGTCTCCCATTGACGTCAATGAATAACTGAGTGAAAAATCAGGGGAAACATGGAAGTTAGGATTTCCTCATTATAAGCACGTAGTCCCATATCATGTAGACTTCAGAGTCATAGCTCTATTCATCACATCATTATCTATCTACAATATTAAACTCCTGACTGCACCCTCCATGGCTTCCAAGCATTTCCTGGTGCCACCTTATTAGTCTTCCCTTCTTCAAGTGGAGGGCTCAGTGATTGTGTCAGAGTGGAGTAGTTCCTCAAGTGTTCGTCCTCTCCCCCTCTCTTCCTCTCCTCCTCTCTTCCTCTCCTCCTCTCCTCCTCCATCATTGTCTTCAGTGAAAGGCCCCACCTGCCTGGCTAATAAAACCTTCCATGTCATTTCAGGATATCAGGAAGTGAGGAAACACAAAGGGCTCACTAGGGGTCATGTAAAGTTCTAGTCAGGGTTGGGTAGGTTACTTTCTAAATGTAATCCGTTACAGTTACTAGTTACCTGTCCAAAATTGTAATCAGTAAAGTAACTTTTAGATTACCCAAACTCAGTAACGTAATCTGATTACCTTCAGTTACTTTTAGATTACTTTCCCTTTAAGAGGCATTAGAAGAAGACAAAAATGTATGTTACCAATTGAATGACATCTATTGCAGGATAAATCTATGTTAAAGTTTACATAGTTGGCCATATATGGATGTTCAATGTTACTTTATGGGTTGGTTATGTAGGTTTCTTCTAACCCATCACTTTCTATGACATATAATAATACAATTAAATGATATCTTTACATTAATATATCATTTACAAGTCCAAACATGGATGTAGCAACTACAGATTGCCCCTTTAAGTCTATCAAAAGTGTACAAGTGTGAGAATGTGTCCATGAGGCCTATGGATTTTTTTTTTTATCAGCATGAATTAGATTGAGCAATAAAAGCCCCACTTTTATTCCATAGGCTGGGATCCACACTATGCAGCTGTTTTCACTGGCTGTCTACTGGTTGATAGGCAGCTTTAACTTCGTGAATTCAACCATTATTGGGTTTGTGAATTTGTGAACAGTCATCCACAACAACCACAATGCGTAAGGTGCAAATAGCTAAACGAGAGAGCAGCAGTGTGATTCACATCAATGCTCTATGTAGATATCAATGATACGTGATATCCATATCACCGTAGACTCCACCAATGATGTCATCCTTACCTCCAGGCATTTATTCAAGGTGGATAATCTTTGAATGCCGACAGCAGTCGCACCATTGGAAGACATAGCTCGGACTGTAGCCTACAAAAGACTATTCCTGCTCTTTTTCTGCGATCCATCAAACACATTTGGTGTGTCATCATAGTGGTCTCTGACTTGTGGTCAGACTCGCTCAGGTGGAACAAACTTAAACGTGCGCCTCTTTTTCAATGCTGATTTGAATGTCATCAAGAAAACAGAAAAGTGTTAAAGATTTTTTTCTCGCAAACATCCTTTCTGAATTTATAAGTAATCCTCTAAGTAATCATCTAGTTTTTCAAAAGTAGCTGTAATCTGATTACAATATTTTTTGCTGGTAACGTAACAGATGACAGTTACCGTTTTTATTGTAGTCGTTACTCCCCAACCCTAGTTCCTGTGTTCTACAGCATCATACTGAGGGCAGGTGCTATTGAGGGCAAGGCTTCAAGCACCATCACTAGACACAGGGTTAATCATTATCACTCACCAGTGGTTTCCTGAACTATAAAGAATGATAATAATGTTAGTATATTGTAATGTATAGCGTCACATTGAGGGCAGATGTTAGGTCTACATATTGAGGGTACGGCTTCAAGCACCATCACTGGAGATAAGATGAATCAAGCTTGGTGGTGATATAATACAGATGTTATTTTACATCAAGTTGAGGGTAGCAGGTGATACTAAAGCACCAGTCCCCAGACATAGGGTCATTACTGCTAAATATGCAGCCAGAGATCACAATAATTGTTCAAATCGAGGACAGGTCTGAATGAACAAAAGAGACAAAAATATTAAAATAGTTTAAAATAGTTTGAGAATCGCCTCGTCTCCGAGGAATGATCCTCGGTGGTGGTGGGGAAATGGATTGTCATCAGTAAATTGTTGCTGTAACACTGCAAGTAAGGGAACTAAAACAAGTTAGCAAATAAATACGCCACAAGATTTAAGCCCATTGGTTGAGGGAGAAGAACCTATTGGTTGATAGGCTGAAAGGAATCAGGTGAATGACATTCCGCATGCGTTTAAGAGTAAAGGAGGAGGAGAGGCATGACTCTACACTGATGATGGTAGTGTTTGTGAACACTACCATATAAATATGAACTATGCCCGTAGAGGAAACACTGTGAATGATAATTAAGGAAAGGGAAAAGGAAAGGGGGATACCTAGTCAGTTGGTCAACTGGATGCATTCAACTGAAATGTGTCTTCTGCATTTAACGCAAACGCCGGCTGCCATAATCGACATCTACGTCTTCGGCGCCCGGGGGAACAGTCGGTTAACTGCCTTGCTCAGGGGTAGAACGACAGATTTTTACCTTGTCAGCTCGGCGATTCGATCCAGAAACCTTTCGGTTACTAGGCCAAATGATGTTTACTGAATTGAGTTAAAGTGAGCTAGCCATACAGACCCGCCTTACTAACCTAAGTTATCAACTATGTTTTTTTGAAGCGTTTGTAGCAATGTTGGTAATGTAAGATGTGATCATGTCAGCAGTAATGGTGATTAGTCACATTAATAAAACGTCAGATAGGGCAACTGAAACTTTTATTGGACTTGGTGACTTTCTTTTCAGCACATTACAAAAATACATATATATTCAAAGCAGCTGATCTGTAACATTACTGCTGCTTTGGACAATAATGCAGTCCATCAAAAAACAAGAAAAATATTATTTTTTACAAATAGCAAAAAGTTGTGAAAGTTGAAAATGTGTTAAAATGTCATGTTAAGCGCCATCACAATAATTTCTACCAACCAGGAGAAGAAATGTTGTCCATGAATGTCTCCTAATATACATGTTATGAAAAGCATTTCTCCCAGAACCCATTGTTAAAAATCCCAATCTCAAAATTCCTCTGATATTCTGGATGATTTCAAAACATTTTCAAATTTTTGTTATTGTATTTTTTAACATACATCTAAGGATAGCTTTACCCCCCCCAAAATTTTTTTTTAAACATTGACAAAAAGCAACACCATTTGAATCGACTCACAATTGGATTCGGACTGTGAACATAGGTTATAACAGAATGTTGGCACCTCTTAAAAAAAAAAAATTCTGCATCACTTGTCAATATTACAAATACACTGGCTATTGTCATACGGCGAGCAAGAAATCATACTTAACTAGTCATAAGAATCTATTTTAAAATCCCTCCACCATGATAATCATAGAAAACTGCTCGCTATGGCACTCAAAACATTGAAGAAAAGAATACTTTGTTATTTCAAAACACAGAGGATTTCATCATTAACATACTTCAAACACTGTAAACTTTATTCTGAGACCGAATGTCCTTGTACTAATTGACTTGTTCTGTTCTGCTGTCTGTCTTCCTGGTTTCTCCTATCCACTGTCTCAATGCTATAAAATAAACTCCAAAAAAGGCATATTTTAATGGTTTTATATGAAACTTGTTCAAAATTGAGAATTGTAGTTTTCTCCTCTCCACTTTCTCAATGCAAATATAACATAACGACATTCACATTTCAATAGTTATTATCAAACTTGTTTTGAAGTGAGAATTGTAGAACTATGTGTAGGAATACCGTAAATATTCACTCTTTTTTGTATATCAAAATCTGATTTCGGTCAACAAGCTGATAGTAAATAGGAAGCACACCCATGTCCAATTGGCTAAAAACACACAGCAAATGTAAAGCAGGTATGTGAGGTGATATGTTTGAGGTGAGATAATTTACTCTGTTGGAGATGATTGTATTATGGGATGATGTGGCCTAAATCTTCCCTACTATTGGTCCGTTCTCTCTCTGATGTCACTGGTATTAGATTTGACAAGCAGATATGCATTTGGGTTTAAATAAACTTTTCATATGCTTTACATTTTGTTTGAATTACTTTGATCCTTGTGCGGATCTCTCTCTCGTTCCCTCTATTTCTCTCTTTCTTTCTTTCCTCTCTCGCTCTCTTTCTCTCTCTCTTTTCTCTATTTCAGTCTTTCATGTTCTACCTCAAGAATGATCCAATCAGATCTCAAGGTCGTGTGGCCATCATCCTAACAGCTGTGCTGGACATTTTGAACATAATTCAATGTAACTCAAAAGCCTTTTTTTTTAGCTACATCCCAGGATGAGCCATCCTCATTCCTCACAGCTGAAAATCCCAAATTGTAAATCTGTTATTGGGTGTTAAACCCCCATATCACTTTGAGAAGCAACATTAACAACCCCCACTTTTTCTTTTTCAAAGCTGCTCTACTAATACATGAGTGTTGAGTTAGTGAGGTGTGAAAGCAGGCAGATTGAGGCTTAGAGCACACAGTGGAGAAACACAGGCGTTGATATGAAATACATTTTGATACTGGTTTAGCTGAATCCTGAGGGGATCAGAACTCACCCAGGTCGAACAGAACATTACTGTTCTAGAATTCACCAGACGGAACAATGGAATGATTCTAGAAGTGGAATGTACTGTACGATGTAGAATGTTTAAAAGTTTAACTTCACTAATTGCCTTTGATTAAGCTTCATCAAGTGTCAAGAGGGAGTAACGACCTTGCCACTATGTTGTTCAAATGTAAACAGTATGACCATAGGAAGGAAGCACTATTGAGAGGACCTGTATTGCAATAATCTGGTAAAGTTAGTTTTAAAACAACAAAAATGTAGCTATATTATTCAGTACGTAGACAACTCAAGCAGCTAGTCTTTTGATTGATTTATAGTGGCCATTCTGAATGTAAAATACAGGGCTGGTATTATAGATCAAAGAAAAACAAATATTTAGATAATGTTTGAAGAAGAAAAAAAAGGCCTCCCAAAACATCGACAAATAAACGTGTATATAACAGTTCTCCTTTCCACAGTTACTACAGCAAATGAACTGATGTATGTCAAATATCCTATGGCGATTTAATCCTGCATCTAAGGAATGTTAGTCAATGTGTGCAACCGCTATTTACATCCCCTGCTCATATTGGGAACATACGGCTGGATTACATCATTATAATAATTGCATTTAGACATTGTATAACACAAAAATGATCATTTTGTTTGTATAAAATTGTCTGTAACCTCTTCAGATTTTTAAAACAACAACATTTGGGATTTTTTAAATTCTAAAATTAGAATTAATATTTTATTGTCATATTGACATTCAGTGCGTTATGTCACATACGAGGAGATGGATTGTAGTCCGCTGTTGACCTAAAAGGGTAATGATAAGACAGTTTAAAAATAAATAATTGCTATCATAATTTTTAGAAGTTGACCTCTTCGCATTAATTTAGTCAGTTAACAATTAAAATCATATTTCTAATCAAGTGTGATCTGTTTCCAGTAATGGATTTTTTTTTACTGCGCATGCCCAATATCTTTACAAAACTCCCATAAATAAAGACATTATTGCACAGTAGAAAAGCTCCAGGGATTCCTAAATGATAAAATCCTCAGATAGATCAATAGTTGGTGGGAAACAAAGCGCTTCTAGAACAATCCCACATTCCATGTTTTCCTTTGTTTATGTTTCTCAGGTGGCAGTTTCTGTGACAAAAAGAACCAACAAAAACAGAATAACATACATCAAATTGTCCCAAAATATTCAAGAGGAGAAAGATTATCCAGCCAAACCCCGTGTGAAGTCCTGTATGTGTTCATTCAGAAGGAGTCTGTTGTGTTAGCCTAGCCTAGCCTAGCCTGTAGCCTTAAGCTTTAGCTTTAGCCTAGCGTAACCTAGCCTCTCTCAGCCTCCTCCAGTTTAACGTCGCTGGCCATCAAGTGTTC
>NW_024060086.1:185000-222500 GCF_016432855.1 Salvelinus namaycush
GCTTACAACTTGGACAGAGAGAAGAGCGGGAACGAGGGATGAGGAGGAGGGATAAGGAGAGAGGGAACGAAGGATGAGGAGGAGGGATAAGGAGGGGAGTGTAAGGAGAGAGGGAACGAGGGAACGAGGGAACGAGGGATGAGGAGGGGAGTGTAAGGAGAGAGGGAACGAGGGAACGAGGGATGAGGAAGGGAGTGTAAGGAGAGAGGGAACGAGGGAACGAGGGATGAGGAGGAGGGATGAGGAGGGGAGTGTAAGGAGAGAGGGAACGAGGGAACGAGGGATGAGTAGGGGAGTGTAAAGAGAGAGGGAACGAGGGAACGAGGGATGAGGAGGGGAGTGTAAGGAGAGAGGGAACGAGGGAACGAGGGATGAGGAAGGGAGTGTAAGGAGAGAGGGAACGAGGGAACGAGGGATGAGGAGGAGGGATAAGGAGGGGAGTGTAAGGAGAGAGGGAACGAGGGAACGAGGGATGAGTAGGGGAGTGTAAGGAGAGAGGGAACGAGGGAACGAGGGATGAGGAGGGGGGATAAGGAGGGGAGTGTAAGGAGAGAGGGAATGAGGGAACGAGGGATGAGGAGGGGAGTGTAAGGAGAGAGAGGGAACGAGGGATGAGGAGGGATGAGGAGGGAGTGTAAGGAGAGGGACGGGAGAGGGAGTGTAAGGAGAGAGGGAACGAGGGAACGAGGGATGAGGAGGGGAGTGTAAGGAGAGAGGGAACGAGGGAACGAGGGATGAGGAGGGGAGTTTAAGGAGAGAGGTGCAGGGTCTTTAGGGACCAGACACATCCCAGCTAGCACATTTGGTTCTTTGGAAGTAATAGGAACGTATGTGTTTGGTTATACATTGGTTGTGGGAAAGAAGCCATAAGTTTCCTGACTGGTAAAACTGAATGTTTTTTGTATATTCTGAGAACAGAAGTGAACATTTTGATTGTTCTGGGAATGTTTACTTTTAGCTTGCAGGGAGGTTCTGAGAACGTTTGACTCTGGTTCCAGGGAGGTTCTGAGAACGTTTGACTCTGGTTCCAGGAGGTTCTGAGAACGTTTGACTCTGGTTCCAGGGAGGTTCTGAGAACGTTTGACTCTTCTTCCTTAAATGTTTTCCTGGGCGGTTTTATTTCCTTTAAACTTCCAATAAGACTTTTAATAACGGTGCTTATTTTGGGTCAACTTTTTTTAAACTTCAAGCACAGATAGGAAACGTGGAAATTCATGCAAACACATTACTTTTTTATATTGTGACACGGCATCAGTGAGATTCAAACCTGTAATCTTGTGTTCTCTACCCACAGAATTAGTCCACTGCACCACCAGGATGGAGCTAGCATGCTATTTATTTTAGTTTAGTCAAACAGACCCATTTCAAAGGAAACAAGCACTCATTATGATCAGCACACCTGAACACGTAACAACGTAGAGTATAGAGCCAGTTTTGTTGATGCTGAGAACAGAATCCATATGTTTTTAAATAACATTCTTGGAACGTTCTCTGAGTTTTCCTGTGTTTTTTTATGGAACGTTTTCTTAACATTCTCAAAACAATTTGAAAACATGGATTTAAATAGAACCATGAGGAAACGTTATGCTGAAGGACTGAAATTCCCACAGAAGAACGTTATTTCTTGATATTCTCTAAACAATTTTTGAACATTAAATACACAGCTCAAAAAAATAAAGGGAACACTAAAATAACGCATCCTAGATCTGAATGAATGAAATATTCTTATTAAATACTTTTTTCTTTACATAGTTGAATGTGCTGACAACAAAATTACACAAAAATTATAAATGGAAATCAAATTTATCAACCCATGGAGGTCTGGATTTGGAGTCAAACTCAAAATTAAAGTGGAAAACCACACTACAGGCTGATCCAACTTTGATGTAATGTCCTTAAAACAAGTCAAAATGAGGCTCAGTAGTGTGTGTGGCCTCCACGTGCCTGTATGACCTCCCTACAACGCCTGGGCATGCTCCTGATGAGGTGGCGGATGGTCTCCTGAGGGATCTCCTCCCAGACCTTGACTAAAGCATCCGCCAACTCTTGGACAGTCTGTGGTGCAACGTGGGCTTTGGTGGATGGAGCGAGACATGATGTCCCAGATGTGCTCAATTGGATTCAGGTCTGGGGAACGGGCGGGCCAGTCCATAGCATCAATGCCTTCCTCTTGCAGGAACTGCTGACACACTCCAGCCACATGAGGTGTGTCACATGAGGTGGAACCCAGGGCCAACCGCACCAGCATATGGTCTCACAAGGGGTCTGAGGATCTCATCTCGGTACCTAATGGCAGTCAGGCTACCTCTGGCGAGCACATGGAGGGCTGTGCGGCCCCCCAAAGAAATGCCACCCCACACCATGACTGACCGACGGCCAAACCGGTCATGCTGGAGGATGTTGCAGGCAGCAGAACGTTCTCCACGGCGTCTCCAGACTCTGTCACGTCTGTCACGTGCTCAGTGTGAACCGGCTTTCATCTGTGAAGAGCACAGGGCGCCAGTGGCGAATTTGCCAATCTTGGTGTTCTCTGGCAAATGCCAAACGTCCTGCACGGTGTTGGGCTGTAAGCACAACCCCCACCTGTGGATGTCGGGCCCTCATACCACCCTCATGGAGTCTGTTTCTGACCGTTTGAGCAGACACATGCACATTTGTGGCCTGCTGGAGGTCATTTTGCAGGGCTCTGGCAGTGCTCCTCCTGATCCTCCTTGCACAAAGGCGGAGGTAGCGGTCCTGCTGATGGGTTGTTGCCCTCCTACGTCCTCCTCCACGTCTCCTGATGTACTGGCCTGTCTCCTGGTAGCGCCTCCATGCTCTGGACACTACGCTGACAGACACAGCAAACCTTTTGCCACAGCTCGCATTGATGTGCCATCCTGGATGAGCTGCACTACCTGAGCCACTTGTGTGGGTTGTAGACTCCGTCTCATGCTACCACTAGAGTGAAAGCACCGCCAGCATTCAAAAGTAACCAAAACATCAGCCAGGAAGCATAGGAACTGAGAAGTGGTCTGTGGTCACCACCTGCAGAACCACTCCTTTATTGGGGGTGTCTTGCTAATTGCCTATAATTTCCACCTTTTGTCTATTCCATTTGCACAACAGCATGTGAAATGTATTGTCAATCAGTGTTGCTTCCTAAGTGGACAGTTTGATTTCACAGAAGTGTGATTGACTTGGAGTTACATTGTGTTGTTTAAGTGTTCCCTTTATTTTTTTGAGCAGTGTATATTAAACAAGTTGGAGAACATTCCTAGAACATTGCCACATTTTTTATTAAATGTAACTATGTTTGAACTTTTAAGAAATGGTCCGTTAAAGTAATGAAATAACAAGAAAACTTAGTTTTTTTTGGGGGGGGGGGGGGGCAAGTTCCTTAAATGTACTGAGAATGTTCTAAAGACAAGCAGCTATCCTGCACCATTCATTGAAAGTTGTTGGAAGTTTTTATGCAAAATAACCATAGGACAACCACACTCTCACCAATCTGTAAGCAACATATTGTTCTCAGAACGCTATGTCGTAGCTGGGACACCACAGGGGACCTGATGATATAATCCTGATGGTTATAGAGAGTATTACACAGGGGACCTGATGATATAATCCTGATGGTTGTAGAGAGTATTACACAGGGGACCTGATGATATAGTATGTATTGTTGTAGAGAGTATTACACAGGGGACCTGATGATATAGTATGTATTGTTGTAGAGAGTATTACACAGGGGACCTGATGATATAGTATGTATTGTTGTAGAGAGTATTACACAGGGGACCTGATGATATAGTATGTATTGTTGTAGAGAGTATTACACAGGGGACCTGATGATATAGTATGTATTGTTGTAGAGAGTATTACACAGGGGACCTGATGATATAGTATGTATTGTTGTAGAGAGTATTACACAGGGGACCTGATGATATAGTATGTATTGTTGTAGATGTAACGGCTGTCAATGTCGTTCTCCTCCTCGGACGAGGAGGAGCATGGATCGGACCAAGATGCGGAGGGATAAGTGTTCATTATTTAATGGCAAACCAACAAACACTACAAATTAACAAACTCTACAAACGTGACTAACCTGAAACAGTCCTGTGTGGCCCAAACGCTGACACAGGAACAAACACCCACAAAACACAAGTGAAACCCAGGCTGCCTTAGTATGATTCTCAATCAGGGACAACGATAGACACCTGTCTCTGATTGAGAATCATACCAGGCCGAACACAAAATCCCAACATAGAAATAGAAAACATAGACTGCCCACCCAAAACTCACGCCCTGACCAATAAACACATACAAAACAAGAGAAAACAGGTCAGGAACGTGACATAACCCCCCCCTTAAGGTGCGAACTCCGGGCGCACCAGCACAAAGTCTAGGGGAGGGTCTGGGTGGGCATCTGACCACGGTGGTGGCTCAGGCTCTGGGCGAGGTCCCCACCCCACCATAGTCACTCCCCGCTTCCGTATCCCCCTCCCAATGACCACCCTCCAACTAAACCCACCTAAATGAAGGGGCAGCATCGGGATAAGGGGCAGCAGCTCCGGGATAAGGGGCAGCAGCTCCGGGCTGAGGGACGGCAGGTCCTGGCTGAGGGACTCTGGCAGGTCCTGGCTGAGGGACTCTGGCAGGTCCTGGCTGAGGGACTCTGGCAGGTCCTGGCTGAGGGACTCTGGCAGGTCCTGGCTGAGGGACTCTGGCAGGTCCTGGCTGAGGGACTCTGGCAGGTCCTGGCTGGACGGCTCTGGCGGATCCTGGCTGGCGGCTGGCTCTGGCGGATCCTGGCTGGCGGCTGGCTCTGGCGGATCCTGGCTGGCGGCTGGCTCTGGCGGATCCTGGCTGGCGGCTGGCTCTGGCGGATCCTGGCTGGCGGCTGGCTCTGGCGGATCCTGGCTGGCGGCTGGCTCTGGCGGATCCTGGCTGGCGGCTGGCTCTGGCGGATCCTGGCTGGCGGCTGGCTCTGGCGGATCCTGGCTGGCGGCTGGCTCTGGCGGATCCTGGCTGGCGGAAGGCTCTGGCGGATCCTGGCTGGCGGAAGGCTCTGGCGGATCCTGGCTGGCTGGCTCCGGCAGCTCCTGACTGGCTGGCAGCTCCTGGCTGGACGGCTCTGGCTGGTCCTGGCTGGACGGCTCTGGCTGGTCCTGGCTGGACGGCTCTGGCTGGTCCTGGCTGGACGGCTCTGGCTGGTCCTGGCTGGACGGCTCTGGCTGGTCCTGGCTGGACGGCTCTGGCTGGTCCTGGCTGGACGGCTCTGAAGGCTCGGGACAGACGGGCAGCGCTGGGCAGGCAGACAGTTCAGACCACGCTGGGCAGGCAGGCAGTTCAGACAGCGCTGGGAAGGCAGACAGTTCGGGCAGCGCTGAGCAGGCAAGCAGCGCAGGCGGCGTTGGGCAGACGGCCGACTCTGACCTGCTGAGGCGCACAGTAGGCCTGGTGCGTGGTGCCGGAACTGGAGGCACTGGGCTGGAGACACGCACCACAGGGAGAGTGCGTGGAGGAGGAACAGGGCTCTGGAAACGCACTGGAAGCCTGGTGCATGGTGTCGGCACTGATGGTACTGGGCTGGGGTGGGAAGGTGGCGCCAGATCTACCGGACCGTGAAGGAGGACACGCGCTCTTGAGCACCGAGCCTCCCCAACCTTACCAGGTTGAATGGTCCCCGTAGCCCTGCCAGTGCGGCGAGGTGGAATAGCCCGCACTGGGCTATGCAGGCGAACCGGGGACACCACCTGTAAGGCTGGTGCCATGTACGCCGGCCCGAGGAGACGTACTGGAGGCCAGATACGTTGGGCCGGCTTCATGACATCCGGCTCGATGCCCAACCTAGCCCTCCCAGTGCGGCAAGGTGGAATAGCCCGCACTGGGCTAAGCACGCGTACTGGGGACACCGTGCGCTTTACCGCATAACACGGTGTCTGACCAGTACGACGCCCTCTCACTCCACGGTAAGCCCGGGGAGTTGGCTCAGGTAACCAACCCGGCTTCGCCACACTCCCCTTTAGCCCCCCCCCCCAAGAAATTTTTGGGTGAGCCTCTCGGGCTTCCAGCCGCTCTGCCTTGCTTTAGCCTCATACAACCTCCTCTCCGCTTTCGCTGCCTCCAGCTCCGCTTTGGGGCGGCGACACTCCACTGGCTCTGCCCAGGGTCCTTTACCGTCTAGGATCTCCTCCCAAGTCCATTCCTCTTTTCCCCATTGCTGTTGTTCCTGCCTTCCTTCTCCACTCCGCTTGATCCTGGTTTGGTGGGTGTTTCTGTAACGGCTGTCAATGTCGTTCTCCTCCTCGGACGAGGAGGAGCATGGATCGGACCAAGATGCGGAGGGATAAGTGTTCATTATTTAATGGCAAACCAACAAACACTACAAATTAACAAACTCTACAAACGTGACTAACCTGAAACAGTCCTGTGTGGCCCAAACGCTGACACAGGAACAAACACCCACAAAACACAAGTGAAACCCAGGCTGCCTTAGTATGATTCTCAATCAGGGACAACGATAGACACCTGTCTCTGATTGAGAATCATACCAGGCCGAACACAAAATCCCAACATAGAAATAGAAAACATAGACTGCCCACCCAAAACTCACGCCCTGACCAATAAACACATACAAAACAAGAGAAAACAGGTCAGGAACGTGACAAGTACAGACAATTCAATACCATGGCACAGTTCTCTCTCTCTCTGAAATCTGACATTTTGCTTGTGCTTTTAAAGCAAATAATTGCTATTAAAGCCAATCTGGAAAGAACAAAAGCGACTTTAGTCTTAAGATCTAAGGTCCCTATAGGACACCTAGTTGGCCTGGTGGTGGTTTAGCAGAAACTAACCTAGGAGGGAGGGAATTCTTTTATGATTGGCCCACCTCTACGCATATACCCACCATTAATGACTTCCTGTCTGACTACTGTCTCCTCCCACTATGGCTACAGGCCGCTCCCACTGAGACTACTGCCCCCTCCCGCTATGGCTACTGTCCCCTCCCACTATGGCTACTGGCCCATCCCACTATGGCTACTGGCCCCTCCCACTGTGGATATTGACCCCTCCCACTATGGATACTGGCCCCTCCCACTATGGCTACTGGCCCATCCCACTATTGCTACTGGCCCCTCCCACTATGGATACTGGCCCCTCCCACTATGGCTACTGGCCCATCCCACTATGGATACTGGCCCATCCCACTATGGATACTGGCCCCTCCCACTATGGATACTGGCCCCTCCCACTATGGCTATTGGCCCCTCCCAATCAATTTGGAGTAGAATAATGTTTCTCCCTAGACACACTGCTCTTAGATCAGTTTTGTATTTGTTCAGGAAATCTGCTCCTAGATCTGTGTCTATATAGGCAACTCTCTCCTCAGAGCCAATAGAAAGAGACAAGTGATAAGCTGTGAGTCGCTCACATTGCTGCACGGATTGTCACATAACCATATAACTGCCACACGATTCAATTTAGCTAGTTAACCTCTCATCCCAGTCATGTTGACTGAAGTGTGTGGGCGTGTGTGTGAGGAGGGATGGGGACGGGGGGCAGTAAATTGGGCCATTTGATCTCATCGCTGTGTCCATGGAGACTACAGCATAAGTGCGGTAACTGGTAGTGTGTGTGTGTGTGTGTGTGTGTATGTGTGTATAAGCGGACAGAATTGTGTGTGTGTCAGTGGACGGACGACAGTAATTACTGTAAATTGAATCATAGCACAGCCTTTATTGGCTGGAGCGATAGATACATAGACATCCCCTCTCTCCCTGGCGTGGGTGTGTATTTGTGTATTCGTGGGTGTGTATTTGTGTATTCGAGGGTGTGTATTTGTGTATTTGTGTGTGTGTATTTGTGTATTCGTGGGTGTGTATTTGTGTATTCGAGGGTGTGTATTTGTGTATTTGTGGGTGTGTATTTGTGTATTCGTGGGCGTGTATTTGTGTATTCGTGAGTTTGTATTTGTGTATTCGTGGGTGTGTATTTGTGTATCTGTGGGTGTGTGCTTGTGTATTCGTGGGTGTGTATTTGTGGCTACTCTAGTGTGCTGTGTGTGCTGTGTGTGTGCTGTGTGTGTGTGTGTGTGTCCTGTGTGTGTGTGTGTGTGTGTGTGTGTGTGTGTGTGTGTGTGTGTGTGTGTGTGTGTGTGTGTGTGTGTGTGTGTGTGTGTGTGTGTGTGTGTGTGTCCGCAAGGCTTTGTGGGCCTCTACTACATGTAGATATTGTATTTCCTGATGGGGTGGCTGATTTCACAGCATCACACAGAGACAGCTGACATCACAAGACGCAGAGCCCTGATAGGCTAATTTGCATATTCTCTCTCTCCTCCTCTCCATCTCTCCTCCTCTCCCTCTCTCCTCCTCTCCTCTCCTCCTCTCCATCTCTCCTCCTCTCCATCTCTCTCCACCTCTCTCTCCACCTCTCCTTCTCTCCCCTCCTCTTCCTCTCTCCTCCTCTTCCTCTCTCTCCTCCTCTTCCTCTCTCTCCTCCTCTTCCTCTCTCCTCCTCGTCCTCTCTCTCCTCCTCGTCCTCTCTCTCCTCCTCTTACTCTCTCTCCTCCTCTTCCTCTCTCTCCTCCTCTTCCTCTCTCTCCCCCTCTCCCTCTCTCTCCTCCTCTTACTCTCTCCTCCTCTTCCTCTCTCTCCTCTTCCTCTCCTTCTCTCTCTTCCTCCTCCTCTCCTCCTCTTCCTCTCTCTCCTCCTCTTCCTCTCTCTCCTCCTCTCCCTCTCCCCCCCTCTCACTCTCTCCTCCTCTCCCTCTCTCTCCTCCTCTTACTCTCTCCTCCTCTCCCTCTCTCTCCTCCTCTTACTCTCTCCTCCTCTCCCTCTCTCCTCCCCCCCTTCATCCTCTTACTCTCTCCTCCTCTTCCTCTCTCTCCTCCTCTCCCTCTCTCTCCTCCTCTTCCTCTCTCCTCCTCTTACTCTCTCCTCCTCTTACTCTCTCCTCCTCTTACTCTCTCCTCCTCTCCCTCTCTCCTCCCCCCTTCATCCTCTTACTCTCTCCTCCTCTTCCTCTCTCTCCTCCTCTCCCTTTCTCTCCTCCTCTTCCTCTCTCTTCCTCTCCCCCCTTCCTCCTCTTCCTCTCTCCTCCTCTTCCTCTCTCCTCCTCTTACTCTCTCTCCCTCTTACTCTCTCCTCCTCTCCTCCCCTTCCTCCTCTTACTCTCCTCTCCCTCTCTCTCGTCCTGCTTGTAAGAGAAGGTGATGAAATTTGTGTTTGTCCGTCATTAGACAGTAGCCGAGAGCCCTCAGCTGAGCCCTCAGCCGAGAGCCATCAGCCCTGCCCTCAGCCCAAGAGCCATCAGCCGAGCCGTCAGCCAAGCGATCAGCCGAGCCTTCAGCTGCCAGTCTATTAACAGACACGCAGCTCTAACAGCATATGGCTCTCTCTCTGGAAGATGCAAATTCATACGGGGAGGGGGTCTCTGGGGGCTTGACTAGCTAACCACACACACATAGGCACACGCACACACACACACACACACACACACACACACACACACACACACACACACACACACACACTCAGAAATGCATTACCTAACATTGAGATGTGTTTAATTGTAGGACTAAGAGCATGGCAAGGCTTGATCCCATATTGTCCTCCGCCATGATGTTCAACTACACTGTTACATCAGTAATACTCTCTACAACAATACATACTATATCATCAGGTCCCCTGTGTAATACTCTCTACAACAATACATACTATATCATCAGGTCCCCTGTGTAATACTCTCTACAACAATACATACTATATCATCAGGTCCCCTGTGTAATACTCTCTACTGTAACGGCTGTCAATGTCGTTCTCCTCCTCGGACGAGGAGGAGCATGGATCGGACCAAGATGCGGAGGGATAAGTGTTCATTATTTAATGGCAAACCAACAAACACTACAAATTAACAAACTCTACAAACGTGACTAACCTGAAACAGTCCTGTGTGGCCCAAACGCTGACACAGGAACAAACACCCACAAAACACAAGTGAAACCCAGGCTGCCTTAGTATGATTCTCAATCAGGGACAACGATAGACACCTGTCTCTGATTGAGAATCATACCAGGCCGAACACAAAATCCCAACATAGAAATAGAAAACATAGACTGCCCACCCAAAACTCACGCCCTGACCAATAAACACATACAAAACAAGAGAAAACAGGTCAGGAACGTGACAGTACTCCAGTATTTATGCTGCAATAGTTTGTGTCGGCGGGCTAGGGTCAGTCTGTTATATCTGGAGTATTTCTCCTGTCTTATCCGGTGTCCTGTGTGAATTTAATTATGCTCCCTCTAATTCTCTCTCTCGCCCTCCCCTCCCGGAGGACCTGAGCCCTGGCACCATGCCTCAGGACTACCTGGCCTGATGACTCCTGGCTGTCCCCAGTCCACCTGGTTGTGCTGCTGCTCCAGTTTCAACTGTTCTGCCTGCGGCTATGGAACCCTGACCTGTTCACCGGACGTGCTACCTTGTCCCGGACCTGCTGTCTCACCCTCTGAATGATCGGCTATGAAAATCCAACTGACATTTACTCCTGAGGTGCTGACCTGTTGCACCCTCTACAACCGCTGTGATTATTATTATCTGACCCTGCTGGTCATTTATGAACATTTGAACATCTTGGCCATGTTCTGTTATAATCTCCACCCGGCACAGCCAGAAGAGGACTGGCCACCCCTCATAGCCTGGTTCCTCTCTAGGTTTCTTCCTAGGTTCTGGCTTTTCTAGGGAGTTTTTCCTAGCCACCATGCTTCTACACCTGCATTGCTTGCTGTTTGGGGTTTTAGGCTGGGTTTCTGTACAGCACTTTGAGACATCAGCTGATGTAACAAGGACTTTATAAATACATTAGATTGATTGACTACAGTACATCTAGGGGTTAGAGAAAAAAATGTAAGGTTTGAAGCAGCAGAGGGATTAACACACACACACACGGTAACACACACACACACATGGTAACACACACGGTAACACACAGACACGGTAACACACACATATGGTAACACACACGGTAACACACACACACACGGTAACACACACGGTAACACACAGACACGGTAACACACACATATGGTAACACACACGGTAACACACACACACCACACACGGTAACACATACGGTAACACATACGGTAACACACACACAGTAACACACACATATGGTAACACACACACACCACACACGGTAACACATACGGTAACACATATGGTAACACACACGGTAACACACAGACACGGTAACACACACATATGGTAACACACACGGTAACACACACCACACACGGTAACACATACGGTAACACATATGGTAACACACACACAGTAACACACACATATGGTAACACACACGGTAACACACACACACCACACACGGTAACACATACGGTAACACATATGGTAACACACACGGTAACACACAGACACGGTAACACACACATATGGTAACACACACGGTAACACACACACACCACACACGGTAACACATACGGTAACACATACGGTAACACACACACAGTAACACACACCTATGGTAACACACACGGTAACACACACACACCACACACGGTAACACATACGGTAACACATATGGTAACACACACGGTAACACACAGACACGGTAACACACACATATGGTAACACACACGGTAACACACACCACACACGGTAACACATACGGTAACACATATGGTAACACACACACAGTAACACACACATATGGTAACACACACGGTAACACACACACACCACACACGGTAACACATACGGTAACACATATGGTAACACACACGGTAACACACAGACACGGTAACACACACATATGGTAACACACACGGTAACACACACCACACACGGTAACACATACGGTAACACATACGGTAACACACACACAGTAACACACACATAACACAAACACACCCTCTGATGGGCCACGGATTCAGAGTGACACACACACACTCCCCCCTGACACACACACACACACACACACACACACGCACACACACACAGAGTGTCTCCCAGCCTGGATGCACCTGTCAGGGGTGAGGTGCTGTATAAAGGTCCTCATTAGCATGGCTTTGATTTAGAGGCTCACGGGGATCCCCTGCAAACTCTCCCCCCTGTTTCTGTTCCCTCACCTCGCCTCCCTCTCCTCCCTGTCTCCTCACCCCTCAAACCCTCCTGATATCACCCTCTTCTGTTCCCTCACCTCGCCTCCCTCTCCTCCCTGTCTCCTCACCCCTCAAACCCTCCTGATATCACCCTCTTCTGTTCCCTCACCTCGCCTCCCTCTCCTCCCTGTCTCCTCACCCCTCAAACCCTCCTGATATCACCCTCTTCTGTTCCCTCACCTCGCCTCCCTCTCCTCCCTGTCTCCTCACCCCTCAAACCCTCCTGATATCACCCTCTTCTGTTCCCTCACCTCGCCTCCCTCTCCTCCCTGTCTCCTCACCCCTCAAACCCTCCTGATATCACCCTCTTCTGTTCCCTCACCTCGCCTCCCTCTCCTCCCTGTCTCCTCACCCCTCAAACCCTCCTGATATCACCCTCTTCTGTTCCCTCACCTCGCCTCCCTCTCCTCCCTGTCTCCTCACCCCTCAAACCCTCCTGATATCACCCTCTTCTGTTCCCTCACCTCGCCTCCCTCTCCTCCCTGTCTCCTCACCCCTCAAACCCTCCTGATATCACCCTCTTCTGTTCCCTCACCTCGCCTCCCTCTCCTCCCTGTCTCCTCACCCCTCAAACCCTCCTGATATCACCCTCTTCTGTTCCCTCACCTCGCCTCCCTCTCCTCCCTGTCTCCTCACCCCTCAAACCCTCCTGATATCACCCTCTTCTGTTCCCTCACCTCGCCTCCCTCTCCTCCCTGTCTCCTCACCCCTCATACCCTCCTGATATCACCCTCTTCCCCCTCATCTCACTCCTCCTTCCTGCTCCGCTTACCCCCCGCTCCCCTCTCTCTTTACCTCCTCACCTCCTCCCCTCGCCCCCTACTCCCCTCTCTCTTTACCTCCTCACCTCCTCCCCTCGCCCCCTACTCCCCTCTCTCTTTACCTCCTCACCTCCTCCCCTCGCCCCCTACTCCCCTCTCTCTTTACCTCCTCACCTCCTCCCCTCGCCCCCTGCTCCCCTCTCTCTTTACCTCCTCACCTCCTCCCCTCGCCCCCTACTCCCCTCTTTCTTTACCTCCTCACCTCCTCCCCTCGCCCCCTACTCCCCTCTCTCTTTACCTCCTCCCCTCGCCCCCTACTCACCTCTCTCTTTACCTCCTCACCTCCTCCCCTCGCCCCCTACTCCCCTCTCTCTTTACCTCCTCACCTCCTCCCCTCGCCCCCTACTCCCCTCTCTCTTTACCTCCTCACCTCCTCCCCTCGCCCCCTACTCCCCTCTCTCTTTACCTCCTCACCTCCTCCCCTCGCCCCCTACTCCCCTCTCTCTTTACCTCCTCACCTCCTCCCCTCGCCCCCTACTCCCCTCTCTCTTTACCTCCTCACCTCCTCCCCTCGCCCCTACTCCCCTCTCTCTTTACCTCCTCCCCTCGCCCCCTACTCCCCTCTCTCTTGACCTCCTCACCTCCTCCCCTCACCCCCTCCTCCCCTCTCTCTTTACCTCCTCACCTCCTCCCCTCGCCCCCTACTCCCCTCTCTCTTTACATCCTCACCTCCTCCCCTCGCCCCCTACTCCCCTCTCTCTTGACCTCCTCCCCTCTCCCCCTGCTCCTCCTAATCCCTTCTCTCTTGACCTCCTAACCTCCTCCCCTCACCCCCTAATCCCCTCTCTCTTTACCTCCTCCCCTCGCCCCATACTCCCTTCTCTCTTTACCTCCTCACCTCCTCCCCTCGCCCCCTACTCCCCTCTCGCATCACCTCCTCCCCTCACCCCCTGCTCCGCCTGCTCCCCTCTCTCTTGACCTCCTCACCTCCTCCCCTCGCCCCCTACTCCCCTCTCTCATCACCTCCTCCCCTCGCCCCCTACTCCTCCTGCTCCCCTCTCTCTTGACCTCCTCACCTCCTCCCCTCCCCCCCTACTCCCCTCTCTCATCACCCCCTCCCCTCGCCCCCTACTCCTCCTGCTCCCCTCTCTCTTGACCTCCTCACCTCCTCCCCTCGCCCCCTAATCCCCTCTCTCTTTACCTCCTCACCTCCTCCCCTCGCCCCTACTCCCCTCTCTCTTTACCTCCTCCCCTCGCCCCCTACTCCCCTCTCTCTTGACCTCCTCACCTCCTCCCCTCGCCCCCTACTCCCCTCTCTCTTTACCGCCTCACCTCCTCCCCTCGCCCCCTACTCCCCTCTCTCTTCACCCCCTCACCTGCTCCTCGCGCCTGCTCCTTCCCATCCTGTCTCTACTGTCTCTACTGTCTCTACTGTCTCTACTGTCTCTACTGTCTCTATTGTCTCTACTGTCTCTACTGTCTCTACTGTCTCTACTGTCTCTGCTGTCTCTACTGTCTCTACTGTCTCTACTGTCTCTACTGTCTCTGCTGTCTCTACTGTCTCTACTGTCTCTACTGTCTCTGCTGTCTCTACTGTCTCTGCTGTCTCTACTGTCTCTACTGTCTCTACTGTCTCTACTGTCTCTGCTGTCTCTCCTGTCTCTCCTGTCTCTGATGTCTCTACTGTCTCTACTGTCTCTGCTGTCTCTGCTGTCTCTACTGTCTCTACTGTCTCTGCTGTCTCTACTGTCTCTACTGTCTCTCCTGTCTCTCCTGTCTCTACTGTCTCTACTGTCTCTGCTGTCTCTGCTGTCTCTACTGTCTCTACTGTCTCTGCTGTCTCTCCTGTCTCTCCTGTCTCTGATGTCTCTACTGTCTCTACTGTCTCTACTGTCTCTACTGTCTCTGCTGTCTCTACTGTCTCTCCTGTCTCTCCTGTCTCTGCTGTCTCTACTGTCTCTACTGTCTCTCATGTTTCTGCCGTCTCTACTGTCTCTCATGTCTCTGCTGTCTCTGCTGTCTCTACTGTCTCTCCTGTCTCTACTGTCTCTGCTGTCTCTACTGTCTCTGCTGTCTCTCCTGTCTCTCCTGTCTCTGCTGTCTCTACTGTCTCTCATGTCTCTGCTTTCTCTGCTGTCTCTACTGTCTCTCCTGTCTCTACTGTCTCTGCTGTCTCTCCTGTCTCTTCTGTCTCTGCTGTGAGCGGCAGAAAGCCTAACGGTTAAGAACGTTGGGCCAGTAACCAAAGGGTTGCTGGTTCGAATTCCGGAACCGACTTGGTGGAAAATCTTTACATGTGCCCTTGACCAAGACACTTAGCCCTAATTGCTTCTGTAAGTCGTTCTGGATAAGAGCGCCTTCCTGAATGGTCCCAATGCAAAACAACTGACATCATTTCAATTGATTTCATCTCAAAAGATTATGCTAGGCGTTGCATTCTGTCCTTAACAGTCAGATAACGGTAAGAAGATCCAGGTCTTTATATGTACAATATTCTGAAAAATGTCCCCCAAGAGGTTGGCTGAAACTGTGTAGGCTACAGAGACCCGTTTCAGCACTAAACTACAGTATCATTATTTACAAAGACTTGTATGTGTGGATTGTAAACCAGACCCCTACAGTAAGTCTCGACTCAGCTTGGTTCTGGGCAGGAGTGTGAAAAGGGTACATGTCTTCTCAAGCCAGAGACTGTGGAGAGGCAGAAAGGGAGCAGAGACCATACGGCCACTGTGAGGGGGGCAGTAGCAGGAAGGGAGTAGAGACCATACGGCCACTGTGAGGGAGGCAGTAGCAGGAAGGGAGTAGAGACCATACGGCCACTGTGAGGGGGGCAGTAGCAGGAAGAGAGCAGAGACCATAAGGCCACTGTGAGGGAGGCAGTAGCAGGAAGGGAGTAGAGACCATACGGCCAGTGTGAGGGGGGCAGTAGCAGGAAGGGAGCAGAGACCATACGGCCACTGTGAGGGGGGCAGTAGCAGGAAGGGAGTAGAGTAGAGACCATACGGCCACTGTGAGGGGGGCAGTAGCAGGAAGGGAGTAGAGACCATACGGCCACTGTGAGGGAGGCAGTAGCAGGAAGGGAGTAGAGACCATACGGCCACTGTGAGGGGGGCAGTAGCAGGAAGGGAGTAGAGACCTTACGGCCACTGTGAGGGGGGCAGTAGCAGGAAGGGAGCAGAGACCATACGGCCACTGTGAGGGGGGCAGTAGCAGGAAGGGAGTAGAGACCATACGGCCACTGTGAGGGAGGCAGTAGCAGGAAGGGAGCAGAGACCATACGGCCACTGTGAGGGAGGCAGTAGCAGGAAGGGAGTAGAGACCATACGGCCACTGTGAGGGGGGCAGTAGCAGGAAGGGAGTAGAGACCATACGGCCACTGTGAGGGAGGCAGTAGCAGGAAGGGAGCAGAGACCATACGGCCACTGTGAGGGGGGCAGTAGCAGGAAGGGAGTAGAGACCATACGGCCACTGTGAGGGGGGCAGTAGCAGGAAGGGAGTAGAGACCATACGGCCACTGTGAGGGGGGCAGTAGCAGGAAGGGAGCCGAGACCAAACGGCCACTGTGAGGGAGGCAGTAGCAGGAAGGGAGTAGAGACCATACGGCCACTGTGAGGGGGGCAGTAGCAGGAAGGGAGCAGAGACCATACGGCCACTGTGAGGGGGGCAGTAGCAGGAAGGGAGCAGAGACCATACGGCCACTGTGAAGGGGGCAGTAGCAGGAAGGGAGTAGAGACCATACGGCCACTGTGAGGGGGGCAGTAGCAGGAAGGGAGTAGAGACCATACGGCCACTGTGAGGGGGGCAGTAGCAGGAAGGGAGTAGAGACCATACGGCCACTGTGAGGGGGGCAGTAGCAGGAAGGGAGCAGAGACCATACGGCCACTGTGAGGGGGGCAGTAGCAGGAAGGGAGTAGAGACCATACGGCCACTGTGAGGGAGGCAGTAGCAGGAAGAGAGCAGAGACCATACGGCCACTGTGAGGGGGTCAGTAGCAGGAAGAGAGCAGAGACCTTACGGCCACTGTGAGGGGGGCAGTAGCAGGAAGGGAGCAGAGACCATACGGCCACTGTGAGGGAGGCAGTAGCAGGAAGGGAGTAGAGACCATACGGCCACTGTGAGGGGGGCAGTAGCAGGAAGGGAGCAGAGACCATACGGCCACTGTGAGGGGGGCAGTAGCAGGAAGGGAGTAGAGACCATACGGCCACTGTGAGGGAGGCAGTAGCAGGAAGAGAGCAGAGACCATACGGCCACTGTGAGGGAGGCAGTAGCAGGAAGGGAGCAGAGACCATACGGCCACTGTGAGGGAGGCAGTAGCAGGAAGGGAGTAGAGACCATACAGCCACTGTGAGGGGGGCAGTAGCAGGAAGGGAGTAGAGACCATACGGCCACTGTGAGGGGGGCAGTAGCAGGAAGGGAGTAGAGACCATACGGCCACTGTGAGGGGGGCAGTAGCAGGAAGGGAGTAGAGACCATACGGCCACTGTGAGGGAGGCAGTAGCAGGAAGGGAGTAGAGACCATACGGCCACTGTGAGGGGGGCAGTAGCAGGAAGGGAGTAGAGACCATACGGCCACTGTGAGGGAGGCAGTAGCAGGAAGGGAGCAGAGACCATACGGCCACTGTGAGGGGGGCAGTAGCAGGAAGGGAGTAGAGACCATACGGCCACTGTGAGGGAGGCAGTAGCAGGAAGAGAGCAGAGACCATACGGCCACTGTGAGGGGGTCAGTAGCAGGAAGAGAGCAGAGACCTTACGGCCACTGTGAGGGGGGCAGTAGCAGGAAGGGAGCAGAGACCATACGGCCACTGTGAGGGGGGCAGTAGCAGGAAGGGAGTAGAGACCATACGGCCACTGTGAGGGAGGCAGTAGCAGGAAGAGAGCAGAGACCATACGGCCACTGTGAGGGAGGCAGTAGCAGGAAGGGAGCAGAGACCATACGGCCACTGTGAGGGAGGCAGTAGCAGGAAGGGAGTAGAGACCATACGGCCACTGTGAGGGGGGCAGTAGCAGGAAGGGAGTAGAGACCATACGGCCACTGTGAGGGGGGCAGTAGCAGGAAGGGAGTAGAGACCATACGGCCACTGTGAGGGGGGCAGTAGCAGGAAGGGAGTAGAGACCATACGGCCACTGTGAGGGAGGCAGTAGCAGGAAGGGAGTAGAGACCATACGGCCACTGTGAGGGGGGCAGTAGCAGGAAGGGAGTAGAGACCATACGGCCACTGTGAGGGAGGCAGTAGCAGGAAGGGAGCAGAGACCATACGGCCACTGTGAGGGGGGGCAGTAGCAGGAAGGGAGGAGGGACCATACGGCCACTGTGAGGGGGGCAGTAGCAGGAAGGGAGTAGAGACCATACGGCCACTGTGAGGGGGGCAGTAGCAGGAAGGGAGTAGAGACCATACGGCCACTGTGAGGGAGGCAGTAGCAGGAAGGGAGTAGAGACCATACGGCCACTGTGAGGGGGGCAGTAGCAGGAAGGGAGTAGAGACCATACGGCCACTGTGAGGGAGGCAGTAGCAGGAAGGGAGCAGAGACCATACGGCCACTGTGAGGGGGGCAGTAGCAGGAAGGGAGTAGAGACCATACGGCCACTGTGAGGGGGGCAGTAGCAGGAAGGGAGTAGAGACCATACGGCCACTGTGAGGGAGGCAGTAGCAGGAAGGGAGTAGAGACCATACGGCCACTGTGAGGGGGGCAGTAGCAGGAAGGGAGTAGAGACCATACGGCCACTGTGAGGGGGGCAGTAGCAGGAAGGGAGTAGAGACCATACGGCCACTGTGAGGGAGGCAGTAGCAGGAAGAGAGCAGAGACCATACGGCCACTGTGAGGGGGGCAGTAGCAGGAAGGGAGTAGAGACCATACGGCCACTGTGAGGGGGGCAGTAGCAGGAAGGGAGTAGAGACCATACGGCCACTGTGAGGGGGGCAGTAGCAGGAAGGGAGCCGAGACCAAACGGCCACTGTGAGGGAGGCAGTAGCAGGAAGGGAGTAGAGACCATACGGCCACTGTGAGGGGGGCAGTAGCAGGAAGGGAGCAGAGACCATACGGCCACTGTGAGGGGGGCAGTAGCAGGAAGGGAGCAGAGACCATACGGCCACTGTGAAGGGGGCAGTAGCAGGAAGGGAGTAGAGACCATACGGCCACTGTGAGGGGGGCAGTAGCAGGAAGGGAGTAGAGACCATACGGCCACTGTGAGGGGGGCAGTAGCAGGAAGGGAGTAGAGACCATACGGCCACTGTGAGGGGGGCAGTAGCAGGAAGGGAGCAGAGACCATACGGCCACTGTGAGGGGGGCAGTAGCAGGAAGGGAGTAGAGACCATACGGCCACTGTGAGGGAGGCAGTAGCAGGAAGAGAGCAGAGACCATACGGCCACTGTGAGGGGGTCAGTAGCAGGAAGAGAGCAGAGACCTTACGGCCACTGTGAGGGGGGCAGTAGCAGGAAGGGAGCAGAGACCATACGGCCACTGTGAGGGAGGCAGTAGCAGGAAGGGAGTAGAGACCATACGGCCACTGTGAGGGGGGCAGTAGCAGGAAGGGAGCAGAGACCATACGGCCACTGTGAGGGGGGCAGTAGCAGGAAGGGAGTAGAGACCATACGGCCACTGTGAGGGAGGCAGTAGCAGGAAGAGAGCAGAGACCATACGGCCACTGTGAGGGAGGCAGTAGCAGGAAGGGAGCAGAGACCATACGGCCACTGTGAGGGAGGCAGTAGCAGGAAGGGAGTAGAGACCATACGGCCACTGTGAGGGGGGCAGTAGCAGGAAGGGAGTAGAGACCATACGGCCACTGTGAGGGGGGCAGTAGCAGGAAGGGAGTAGAGACCATACGGCCACTGTGAGGGGGGCAGTAGCAGGAAGGGAGTAGAGACCATACGGCCACTGTGAGGGAGGCAGTAGCAGGAAGGGAGTAGAGACCATACGGCCACTGTGAGGGGGGCAGTAGCAGGAAGGGAGTAGAGACCATACGGCCACTGTGAGGGAGGCAGTAGCAGGAAGGGAGCAGAGACCATACGGCCACTGTGAGGGGGGCAGTAGCAGGAAGGGAGTAGAGACCATACGGCCACTGTGAGGGAGGCAGTAGCAGGAAGAGAGCAGAGACCATACGGCCACTGTGAGGGGGTCAGTAGCAGGAAGAGAGCAGAGACCTTACGGCCACTGTGAGGGGGGCAGTAGCAGGAAGGGAGCAGAGACCATACGGCCACTGTGAGGGGGGCAGTAGCAGGAAGGGAGTAGAGACCATACGGCCACTGTGAGGGAGGCAGTAGCAGGAAGAGAGCAGAGACCATACGGCCACTGTGAGGGGGGCAGTAGCAGGAAGGGAGCAGAGACCATACGGCCACTGTGAGGGAGGCAGTAGCAGGAAGGGAGTAGAGACCATACGGCCACTGTGAGGGGGGCAGTAGCAGGAAGGGAGTAGAGACCATACGGCCACTGTGAGGGGGCAGTAGCAGGAAGGGAGTAGAGACCATACGGCCACTGTGAGGGGGGCAGTAGCAGGAAGGGAGTAGAGACCATACGGCCACTGTGAGGGAGGCAGTAGCAGGAAGGGAGTAGAGACCATACGGCCACTGTGAGGGGGGCAGTAGCAGGAAGGGAGTAGAGACCATACGGCCACTGTGAGGGGGGCAGTAGCAGGAAGGGAGCAGAGACCATACGGCCACTGTGAGGGGGGCAGTAGCAGGAAGGGAGTAGAGACCATACGGCCACTGTGAGGGAGGCAGTAGCAGGAAGGGAGCAGAGACCATACGGCCACTGTGAGGGGGGCAGTAGCAGGAAGGGAGTAGAGACCATACGGCCACTGTGAGGGGGGCAGTAGCAGGAAGGGAGTAGAGACCATACGGCCACTGTGAGGGGGGCAGTAGCAGGAAGGGAGCCGAGACCATACGGCCACTGTGAGGGAGGCAGTAGCAGGAAGGGAGTAGAGACCATACGGCCACTGTGAGGGGGACAGTAGCAGGAAGGGAGCAGAGACCATACGGCCACTGTGAGGGGGGCAGTAGCAGGAAGGGAGCAGAGACCATACGGCCACTGTGAGGGGGGCAGTAGCAGGAAGGGAGTAGAGACCATACGGCCACTGTGAGGGAGGCAGTAGCAGGAAGGGAGCAGAGACCATACGGCCACTGTGAGGGGGGCAGTAGCAGGAAGGGAGAAGAGACCATACGGCCACTGTGAGGGGGGCAGTAGCAGGAAGGGAGTAGAGACCATACGGCCACTGTGAGGGGGGCAGTAGCAGGAAGGGAGCAGAGACCATACGGCCACTGTGAGGGGGGCAGTAGCAGGAAGGGAGCAGAGACCATACGGCCACTGTGAGGGGGGCAGTAGCAGGAAGGGAGTAGAGACCATACGGCCACTGTGAGGGAGGCAGTAGCAGGAAGAGAGCAGAGACCATACGGCCACTGTGAGGGAGGCAGTAGCAGGAGGGGAGCAGAGACCATACGGCCACTGTGAGGGAAGCAGTAGCAGGAAAGGAGTCGAGACCATACGGCCACTGTGAGGGGGGCAGTAGCAGGAAGAGAGTAGAGCAGAGACCATACGGCCACTGTGAGGGAGGCAGTAGCAGGAAGGGAGTAGAGACCATACGGCCACTGTGAGGGAAGCAGTAGCAGGAAGGGAGTAGAGACCATACGGCCACTGTGAGGGAGGCAGTAGCAGGAAGGGAGTAGAGACCATACGGCCACTGTGAGGGAGGCAGTAGCAGGAAGGGAGTAGAGACCATACGGCCACTGTGAGGGGGGCAGTAGCAGGAAGGGAGTAGAGACCATACGGCCACTGTGAGGGAGGCAGTAGCAGGAAGGGAGTCGAGACCTTACGGCCACTGTGAGGGAAGCAGTAGCAGGAAGGGAGTAGAGACCATACGGCCACTGTGAGGGAAGCAGTAGCAGGAAGGGAGTCGAGACCATACGGCCACTGTGAGGGAAGCAGTAGCAGGAAGGGAGTCGAGACCATACGGCCACTGTGAGGGAAGCAGTAGCAGGAAGGGAGTAGAGACCATACGGCCACTGTGAGGGGGGCAGTAGCAGGAAGGGAGTAGAGACCATACGGCCACTGTGAGGGAGGCAGTAGCAGGAAGGGAGCAGAGACCATACGGCCACTGTGAGGGGGGCAGTAGCAGGAAGGTGGCAGAGACCATACGGCCACTGTGAGGGGGGCAGTAGCAGGAAGGTGGCAGAGACCATACGGCCACTGTGAGGGAGGCAGTAGCAGGAAGAGAGCAGAGACCATACGGCCACTGTGAGGGGGGCAGTAGCAGGAAGGGAGTAGAGCAGAGACCATACGGCCACTGTGAGGGAGGCAGTAGCAGGAAGAGAGCAGAGACCATACGGCCACTGTGAGGGGGGCAGTAGCAGGAAGGGAGTCGAGACCATACGGCCACTGTGAGGGAGGCAGTAGCAGGAAGAGAGCAGAGACCATACGGCCACTGTGAGGGGGGCAGTAGCAGGAAGGGAGTAGAGTAGAGACCATACGGCCACTGTGAGGGGGGCAGTAGCAGGAAGGGAGTAGAGACCATACGGCCACTGTGAGGGGGGCAGTAGCAGGAAGGGAGTAGAGACCATACGGCCACTGTGAGGGGGGCAGTAGCAGGAAGGGAGCAGAGACCATACGGCCACTGTGAGGGAGGCAGTAGCAGGAAGGGAGTAGAGACCATACGGCCACTGTGAGGGGGGCAGTAGCAGGAAGGGAGTAGAGACCATACGGCCACTGTGAGGGGGGCAGTAGCAGGAAGGGAGTAGAGACCATACGGCCACTGTGAGGGGGGCAGTAGCAGGAAGGGAGCAGAGACCATACGGCCACTGTGAGGGGGGCAGTAGCAGGAAGGGAGCAGAGACCATACGGCCACTGTGAGGGAGGCAGTAGCAGGAAGGGAGCAGAGACCATACGACCACTGTGAGGGGGGCAGTAGCAGGAAGGGAGTAAAGATCATACGGCCACTGTGAGGGGGGCAGTAGCAGGAAGGGAGTAGAGACCATACGGCCACTGTGAGGGGGGCAGTAGCAGGAAGGGAGTAGAGACCATACGGCCACTGTGAGGGGGGCAGTAGCAGGAAGGGTGTCGAGACCATACGGCCACTGTGAGGGGGGCAGTAGCAGGAAGGGAGCAGAGACCATACGGCCACTGTGAGGGGGGCAGTAGCAGGAAGGGAGTCGAGACCATACGGCCACTGTGAGGGGGGCAGTAGCAGGAAGGGAGTAGAGACCATACGGCCACTGTGAGGGAGGCAGTAGCAGGAAGGGAGTAGAGACCATACGGCCACTGTGAGGGGGGCAGTAGCAGGAAGGGAGTAGAGACCTTACGGCCACTGTGAGGGGGGCAGTAGCAGGAAGGGAGTAGAGACCATACGGCCACTGTGAGGGAGGCAGTAGCAGGAAGAGAGCAGAGACCATACGGCCACTGTGAGGGGGGCAGTAGCAGGAAGGGAGTAGAGTAGAGACCATACGGCCACTGTGAGGGGGGCAGTAGCAGGAAGGGAGTAGAGACCATACGGCCACTGTGAGGGGGGCAGTAGCAGGAAGGGAGCAGAGACCATACGGCCACTGTGAGGGAGGCAGTAGCAGGAAGGGAGTAGAGTAGAGACCATACGGCCACTGTGAGGGGGGCAGTAGCAGGAAGGGAGCAGAGACCATACGGCCACTGTGAGGGGGGCAGTAGCAGGAAGGGAGTAGAGACCATACGGCCACTGTGAGGGGGGCAGTAGCAGGAAGGGAGTAGAGACCATACGGCCACTGTGAGGGGGGCAGTAGCAGGAAGGGAGCCGAGACCATACGGCCACTGTGAGGGGGGCAGTAGCAGGAAGGGAGTAGAGACCATACGGCCACTGTGAGGGGGGCAGTAGCAGGAAGGGAGCAGAGACCATACGGCCACTGTGAGGGGGGCAGTAGCAGGAAGGGAGCAGAGACCATACGGCCACTGTGAGGGAGGCAGTAGCAGGAAGGGAGTAGAGACCTTACGGCCACTGTGAGGGAGGCAGTAGCAGGAAGGTGGCAGAGACCATACGGCCACTGTGAGGGAGGCAGTAGCAGGAAGAGAGTAGAGACCATACGGCCACTGTGAGGGAGGCAGTAGCAGGAAGGGAGCAGAGACCATACGGCCACTGTGAGGGAGGCAGTAGCAGGAAGGGAGTAGAGACCATACGGCCACTGTGAGGGAGGCAGTAGCAGGAAGGTGGCAGAGACCATACGGCCACTGTGAGGGAGGCAGTAGCAGGAAGGGAGTAGAGACCATACGGCCACTGTGAGGGAGGCAGTAGCAGGAAGGGAGCAGAGACCATACGGCCACTGTGAGGAAGGGGTGAAGCTCTCACCCAGTTTGTACGTCTCCACACTAACTCAAAGCAGGCCTAGGCCCACTATAACTATTTGCATGTGTGTGAGCTCTCTCTGTGTGTGTGTGTGTGTGTGTGTGTGTGTGTGTGTGTGTGTGTGTGTGTGTGTGTGTGTGTGTGTGTGTGTGTGTGTGTGTGTGTGTGTGTGTGTGTGTGTGTGTGTGTGTGTGTGTGTGTGTGTGTGTGTGTGTGTGTGCTGTGCGTGCATCTGCAGCCAATCTGAGATAGACCTGGTGAAAGCCCTAAGAAACGGGGAGAGGCTTGAAGTGCGGGGGTCCACACACACACACACACACACACACACACACACACACACACACACACACACACACACACACACACACACACACACACACACACACGTGTCTAAGGTATGTAGATCTGCCTTCCTGTATGTCTCATGGGATGCAGGTCAACTGAGTGAATTAAACAATAAAAATATCCTGTATCTCCATAAAGATATCCTGTATCTCCATAAATATATCCTTTATCTACATAAAGATATCCTGTATCTCCATAAAGATATCCTTTATCTCCATAAAGATATCCTGTATCTAAATAAAGATATCCTTTATCTACGTAAAGATATCCTTTATCTTCGTAAAGATATCCTTCATCTCCGTAAAGATATCCTTTATCTCCGTAAAAATATCCTTTATCTACGTAAAGATATCCTTTATCTACGTAAAGATATCATGTATCTCCATAAAGATATCCTGTATCTACATAAAGGTATCATGTATCTCCATAAAGATATCCTGTATCTACATAAAGGTATCATGTATCTCCATAAAGATATCCTGTATCTCCATAAAGATATCCTGTATCTCCATAAAGGTATCCTGTATCTCCATAAAGGTATCCTGTATCTCCATAAAGATATAATATATCTACACAAAGATATCCTGTATCTCCATAAAGATATCCTGTATCTCCATTAAGGTATCCTGTATCTCCATTAAGGTATCCTGTATCTCCATAAAGATATCCTGTATCTCCATGAAGACATCCTGTATCTCCATAAAGATATCCTGTATCTCCATAAAGATATCCTGTATCTTCATAAAGATATAATATATCTACACAAAGATATCCTGTATCTCCGTAAAGATATCCTGTATCTCCATAAAGATATCCTGTATCTCCATAAAGGTATCATGTAATTCCATAAAGATATCCTGTATCTCCATAAAGGTATCATGTAATTCCATAAAGATATCCTGTATCTCCATAAAGGTATCATGTATCTACATAAAGATATCCTGTATCTCCATAAAGATATCCTATATCTCCATGAAGGTATCATGTATCTCCATAAAGATATCATGTGTCTCCATAAAGATATCCTGTATCTCCAGCAACATAACCAGACAGGCAATAACAACCAGCCTCTCATGTTGCAAACTACGAGAGCTGCTCTGCTCCAATCCTCCAGGGCATCTCTCAGGGCACAGGGAAAAGGTGTGAAAAGGAACTGTAAAGACCTCTCAGTCAGTGAGAGCTCTGTCTCTTGGCTCAGCCTCTGTAATCTGGAGCTCCTCAAGTGCATTAGCTTTCTGAGACTCATATACTCTTAACTGGAGTGTGTTTGTCTGTGTTTGTGTCTGTCTGTCTGTGTGTGGGGGGGGGGGTCAGTGTGTGCTGGGGTCTTGCTGGCTCTGCCAACTGTTATGTGATGCTGGATGAGTTCGATAGACGACTATCATCTGTGCTTGTGGCTGAGAGAAGACAAGATTCAGGGAATGGAGAGAGAGAGAGAGAGAGAGAGAGAGAGAAAGGGCAACCAGTGAAGAACAAACACCATTGTAAATACAACCCATATTTATGCTTATTTATTTTCCCTTGTGTACTTTAACCATTTGTTCATTGTTACAACACTGTATATATATAATATGACATTTGTAATGTCTTTATTGTTTTGAAACTTCTGTATGTGTAATGTTTACTGTAAATTTTTATTGTTTATTTCACTTTTGTATATTTTCTACCTCACTTGCTTTGACATTGTTAGCACATGTTTCCCATGCCAATAAAGCCCCTTGAATTGAATTGAATTGAATTGAATTGAATTGAGAGAGAGAGAAAGAGAGAGAGAGAGGATAGAGAAAGTTCAGAGTCAACGTGATGAGGTTCATTATTTTCTGTTGCTTGGATCATCAAGAGGTTCACAACTGCCATCCTTCCCTTCCTCCCTTCATTCCTCCACTTATCTTCCCATGTCCCTACATCACCTGCTATTCCAATCTGAATGAATGCAGGACAGCAGAGAGAGAGAGAGAGCAAGACTATATACAGCCAGGCTTTTATGTGTCATCATAATGTCCAATGACCAGGTTAGCTCTCCAATGCAGATCATATGGTCTCTCTCTCTGTCAGTTCATATGGTCTCTCTCTCTCTCTGTCAGTTCATATGGTCTCTCCCTCTATCTCTGTCAGTTCATATGGTCTCTCTTTCTCTCTCTCTGTCAGTTCATATGGTCTCTCCCTCTATCTCTGTCAGTTCATATGGTCTCTCTTTCTCTCTCTCTGTCAGTTCATATGGTCTCTCTCTCTCTCTCTGTTCATATGGTCTCTCTTTCTCTCTCTCTGTCAGTTCATATGGTCTCTCTCTCTGTCAGTTCATATGGTCTCTCTCTCTCTGTCAGTTCATATGGTCTCTCTCTCTCTGTCAGTTCATATGGTCTCTCTCTCTGTCAGTTCATATGGTCTCTCTCTCTCTCTGTCAGTTCATATGGTCTCTCTCTCTCTCTGTCAGTTCATATGGTCTCTCTCTCTCTCTGTCAGTTCATATGGTCTCTCTCTCTCTGTCAGTTCATATGGTCTCTCTCTCTGTCAGTTTATATGGTCTCTCTCTCTCTGTCAGTTCATATGGTCTATCTCTCTCTCTCTATCAGTTCATATGGTCTCTCTCTCTGTCAGTTCATATGGTCTCTCTCTCTGTCAGTTCATATGGTCTCTCTCTCTGTCAGTTCATATGGTCTCTCTCTGTCAGTTCATATGGTCTCTCTCTGTCAGTTCATATGGTCTCTCTCTCTCTGTCAGTTCATATGGTCTCTCTCTCTCTCTCCGTCAGTTCATATGGTCTCTCTCTCTCTCTGTCAGTTCATATGGTCTCTCTCTCTCTGTCAGTTCATATGGTCTCTCTCTGTCAGTTCATATGGTCTCTCTCTCTCTGTCAGTTCATATGGTGTCTCTCTTTCTCTGTCAGTTCATATGGTCTCTCTCTCTCTCTGTCAGTTCATATGGTCTCTCTCTCTCTGTCAGTTCATATGGTCTGTCTCTCTGTCAGTTCATATGGTCTCTCTCTCTCTGTCAGTTCATATGGTCTCTCTCTCTCTCTCTGTCAGTTCATATGGTCTCTCTCTCTCTCTGTCAGTTCATATGGTCTCTCTCTCTGTCATTTTTGCAACTAGGCTACTGTCTGTAACGTTAAGGTAAGATTTGAATGGAGAAAGTTGATCTGAGAGCAGCGATGCCATTCGTTCGATCCTATCAGTATCATGGTCTAACGATGCACTTAACGAACATTCTCCTGCAACTGGGAAATAAGGCCCACGTCACCAATTCTACCTGATTCATTGTTTCATTGCAACATCAAGAGCATCCTGACTGGTTGCATCACTGCCTGGTACGGCAACTGCTCGGCCTCTGACCGCATGGCACTACAGAGGGTAGTGTGGATGGCCCAGTACATCACTGGGGCCAAGCTTCCTGCCATCCAGGAACTCTACACCAGGCGGTGTCAGAGGAAGGCCCTAAAAATTGTCTAAGACCCCAGCCACCCCAGTCATAGACTGTTCTCTGTAATACCGCATGGCAAGCGGTACCGGAGGGCCAAGTCTAGGACAAAAAGGCTTCTCAACAGTTTTTACCCCCAAGCCATAAGACTCCTGAACAGGTAATCAAATGGCTACCCGGACTATTTGCATTGTGTGCTCTCTCCCCCCAAACCCCTCTTTTTACGCTGCTGCTACTCTCTGTTTCTCATATATACATAGTCACTTTAACTATACATTCATGTACATACTACCTCAAATGGCCCGACCAACCAGTGCTCCCGCACATTGGCTAACCGGGCTATCTGCATTGTGTCCCACCCACCACCCGCCAACCCCTCTTTTACGCTACTGTTACTCTCTGTTCATCATATATGCATAGTCACTGTAACCATATCTACATGTACATACTGCCTCAATCAGCCTGACTAACCGGTGTCTGTATGTAGCCTCGCTACTTTTATAGCCTCGCTACTGTATATAGCCTGTCTTTTTACTGTTGTTTTATTTCTTTACTTACCTATTGTTCACCTAATACCTTTTTTTGCACTATTGGTTAGAGCCTGTAAGTACGCATTTCACTGTAAGGTCTACACCTGTTGTATTCGGCGCACGTGACAAATAAACTTTGATTTGATTTGATTTGTTTATCCTCTAATTGTTTATTTTGATCAATTCCCCATTATATTATGTCACCTGTAGTAAATGTACCGTTAATCCCCGTCATTTGGTCACATTAATTGCTGTCAATGCATGTATTAATTACAGTCCTTTCCCGTTCTCATTCTCTGAGTGGAAACATTGTTTGCAGAGTTCACAACTTGCTACAACATGTATTTCTTCTTCTTCATCACCATAATTTACAAATGTTGTAAATGTTTTCATTGTCTTTAGTTTTGGAATACTCCACGTGAGCAATACGCATGTGTCTGCTTTCTCTGTCCTGATGATGATAAGGGAGCACGTATAGAAGTACCTGGCCAGCTGCGAGAAGTACCTGGCCTGTTGCGAGAAGTACCTGGCCTGCTGCGAGAAGTACCTGGCCTGCTGCGAGAAGTATCTGGCCTGCTGCGAGAAGTACCTGGCCTGCTGCGAGAAGTACCTGGCCTGCTGCGAGAAGTACCTGGCCTGCTGCGAGAAGTACCTGGCCTGCTGCGAGAAGTACCTAGCCTGCTGCGAGAAGTACCTGGCCTGCTGCGAGAAGTACCTGGCCTGCTGCGAGAAGTACCTGGCCTGCTGCGTACAAATGTAGGAACGTGCCCATTTGGGGATGTGTGATTTACATTTGATGTATTTTTACTTAGCTGTCAACGTCATTTATATGCCTACTGCTGCATTGACCTTTAGGCTATCTCTGAGATCCATGTAGGCTCTCATTTCTTTAGCCGCCAAGGGATCCCGGTGTATCAGTGTGTCTATATGTGTCTATACGAGATCTCGCATCAGTTGGATTTTTACTTTCAGATGTTTTAATTCAGATGTTTATGATTAACCAGAGATTACAATGATTATGAGAAACGTAAAAAGTTATAATTGAAATGATACTGTTCTCACTAAAATTGCGCATAGGCTATGAAAATCATAACTGGCACAGAGATTGACAGAAAAGCTTTCCCCAACCGTAAAACTCATGCTCTGCCTATGAAGTGATTGGTTTGACAATCAGATGAAAACGGCATGACGGGTTGTGTTCCTGCCCCATTAAAAGGTCATTAAAGGTTAAAGGTCATACATGTTCCTGCCCCATTAAAAGGTCATTAAAGGTTAAAGGTCATACATGTTCCTGCCCCATTAAAAGGCCATACATGTTCCTGCCCCATTAAAAGGTCATACATGTTCCTGCCCCATTAAAAGGTCATACATGTTCCTGCCCCATTAAAAGGTCATACATGTTCCTGCCCCATTAAAAGGTCATACATGTTCCTGCCCCATTAAAAGGTCATACATGTTCCTGCCCCATTAAAAGGTCATACATGTTCCTGCCCCATTAAAAGGCCATTAAAGGTTAAAGGTCATACATGTTCCTGCCCCATTAAAAGGTCATACATGTTTACAGTTCAATTCCATGTCTTTTCTATAAAACTGTCAAAAAACCGTGCCCCCCCCCCCCCCTCCCCTATGGAAATCAAATGCCCATCCAACTGAATGGTTCTGGGAAGGGGGTTGGGATGTGGGAATATGACTTTAGGCTGCAGGTTTGGGGACAAATAGGAGCAGGTGGGAGGAACTGAGGGACAAGGAGTCTGGGAACCAGGCTGTGGCCGAGGGGCTAGTGTGGACTGGGGAGTGACTGGTAGCATGGCCTACTTATGTGGGTTAATAACCAGAATAGAGCATTTTCTGGCGAGCTCAGACAGCACAGCAACAGTACACTGCAGCGTAATGATACCCACCTGGGCCAGTCAACCAGTTACATTTAGCCCCTTACACTGTATAAATACCACCAGCCTCACACGGACCAAGCCTTCCTTCCTAACCAATCAGGGAGCCATACAAACCTCTCGTCACATGCTGCCACAGACCTGGGGCTCTTACCACAAGCTCTCAGAGTGCTGCTCTACGATCACTGCCTTCACAAAGGATTCACACCCCTTGACTTTTACCACATTTTGTTGTGTTAAAGCCTGTATTTAAAATTGATTAAATATCATTTTATTTGTCACTGGTCAAAGTGGAATTATGTTTTTTGTGGCCTTCTAAAACAAAAAAACACTAAGGTGTCAAACCAAACCAAATCATCTCTTGGCTTTCACTGGAGGTGTCAGCTAAAATACAATGCCTCACTCTGCAGCACCTTCTCCCCTCCACACAGACACACACTAACACACACTAACACGCACACACAGTGACAGGCGGGGGCTGTGTTTGGCCCTGGGCTTCCACTGTGGGTTTTCTTTCTCTGTCCCTGGACAGTACACAGACTAGGTACAGAGAGAGACAGAGACAAAGACAGAGACAGAGACAGAGACAGAGATAGAGATAGACAGAGAGCGAGAGAGACAGAAAGGCAGAGAGACAGACAGAGAGAGAGGGAGAGAGAGAGAGAACGAGAGAGAAATAGAGAGAGACAGAGAGCGAGATAGCGAGAGACAGAGAGAGAAAGAGAGAGAGAGAGAGAGACAGAGGGAGAGAGAGAGAGAGAGAGAGAGAGAGGGAGAGAGAGAGAGAGAGAGAGAGAGAGAGAGAGAGAGAGAGAGAGAGAGAGAGAGAGAGAGAGAGAGAGAATCCTGGCTCTTATCAGTCTGATGCATTTCCTGTTCCTGGCAGAGTTCCTGCAAAGCTTATGGTTAAGAAGGCTTTCATCCATCCAGACTGTCTTCAACACACACACACACACACTCTCAGCCCTGGGTGCCTTGGCTGTTGACTCCTGCCACAGGCCCAGACTACATACACAGACTACAGACACAGACTACTAGACCAGACTACAGACTACAGGCCCAGACTACAGGCCCAAACTACAGGCCCAGACTACAGACACAGACTACAGACACAGACTATAGACACAGACTACAGGACCAGACTACAGACACAGGCCCAGACTACAGACACAGACTACAGACACAGACTACAGACACAGACTACAGTCCCAGACAACAGGACCAGACTACAGACACAGACTACAGGCCCAGACTACAGGCCCAGACTACAGACACAGACTACAGACACAGACTATAGACACAGACTACAGGACCAGACTACAGACACAGGCCCAGACTACAGACACAGACTACCGGCCCAGACTACAGTCCCAGACTACAGACACAGACTACAGACACAGACTACAGTCCCAGACTACAGTCCCAGACTACAGACACAGACTACAGGCCCAGACTACAGGCCCAGACTACAGACACAGATTACAGGACCAGACTACAGACACAGACTACAGGCCCAGACTACAGGCCCAGACTACAATACCAGACCACAGACACATACTACAGACACAGACTACAGACACAGACTACAGGACCAGACTACAGGACCAGACTACAAACACAGATTACAGACACAGACTATAGGACCAGACTACAGACACAGACTACAGGCCCAGACTACAGGACCAGACTACAGACACAGACTACAGGACCAGACTACAGACACAGACTACAGACACAGACTACAGGACCAGACAACAGACACAGACTACAGACACAGACTACAGGACCAGACTACAATACCAGACTACAGGCCCAGGCTACAGACACAGACTACAGACATAGACTACAGACACAGACTACAGGCCCAGACTACAGACACAGACTACAGACATAGACTACAGGACCAGACTACAGACACAGACTACAGACACCGACTACAGACACAGACTACAGGACCAGACTACAGGCCCAGACTACAGACACAGACTACAGGCCCAGACTACAGACACAGACTACAGACATAGACTACAGACACAGACTACAGGACCAGACTACAGACACAAACTACAGACACCGACTACAGACACAGACTACAGGACCAGACTACAGGCCCAGACTACAGACACAGACTACAGGCCCAGACTACAGGCCCAGACTACAGACACAGACTACAGGCCCAGACTACAGACACAGACTACAGGCCCAGACTACAGTCCCAGACTACAGACACAGACTACAGGACCAGACTACAGGCCCAGACTACAGACACAGACTACAGGACCAGACTACAGGCCCAGACTACAGACACAGACTACAGGCCCAGACTACAGGCCCAGACTACAGACACAGACTACAGGCCCAGACTACAGACACAGACTACAGGCCCAGACTACAGTCCCAGACTACAGACACAGACTACAGGACCAGACTACAGGCCCAGACTACAGACACAGACTACAGGACCAGACTACAGACACAGACTACAGGCCCAGACTACAGACACAGACTACAGGACCAGACTACAGGCCCAGGCTACAGACACAGACTACAGGCCCAGACTACAGACACAGACTACAGGACCAGACTACAGGCCCAGACTACAGACACAGACTACAGGCCCAGACTACAGGCCCAGACTACAGACACAGACTACAGGACCAGACTACAGGACCAGACTACAGACACAGACTACAGGACCAGACTAGCTCATTGCTCCGCTGACACCAATCACACTGATAACATTGCAGGCTTTATTTCATTACATTGTTCTGGGAAAGAGTAAAGAGGAGAAGAGCTGTGTGTGTTTTTAGGTTGACTTATTATCATGGTACCTCTGTAACCTTGCAGAGATAATTCCCCTGGCTCTATTGTCATCAGCCATTATGGACATTCAACACAGAGCACACAGTTACAGGACAAATGGGGATATATACCGTATTTAGTAGGAAACTACTGTGCAAAGAAAATGGGATGAAAAAAACGCATGAATGGTAACTGCATGGTAACTGCATGGTAACTGAATGGTAACTGAATGGTAACTGCATGGTAACTGCATGGTAACTGAATGGTAACTGCATGGTAACTGAATGGTAACTGAATGGTAACTGCATGGTAACTGAATGGTAACTGCATGGTAACTGAATGGTAACTGAATGGTAACTGCATGGTAACTGCATGGTAACTGCATGGTAACTGCATGGTAACTGCATGGTAACTGCATGGTAACTGAATGGTAACTGCATGGTAACTGAATGGTAACTGAATGGTAACTGCATGGTAACTGAATGGTAACTGCATGGTAACTGCATGGTAACTGAATGGTAACTGAATGGTAACTGCATGGTAACTGCATGGTAACTGAATGGTAACTGAATGGTAACTGCATGGTAACTGAATGGTAACTGCATGGTAACTGAATGGTAACTGCATGGTAACTGAATGGTAACTGCATGGTAGCTAAATGGTAACTGAATGGTAACTGCATGGTAATTGAATGGTAACTGAATGGTATCTGAATGGTAACTGAATGGAAACTGAATGGTAACTGAATGGTAACTGAATGGAAACTGCATGGTAACTGAATGGTAACTGAATGGTAACTGCATGGTAACTGAATGGTAACTGCATGGTAACTGAATGGTAACTGCATGGTAACTGCATGGTAACTGCATGGTAACTGAATGGTAACTGCATGGTAACTGAATGGTAACTGAATGGTAACTGCATGGTAACTGAATGGTAACTGCATGGTAACTGAATGGTAACTGCATGGTAACTGCATGGTAACTGAATGGTAACTGAATGGTAACTGCATGGTAACTGCATGGTAACTGAATGGTAACTGAATGGTAACTGCATGGTAACTGAATGGTAACTGCATGGTAACTGAATGGTAACTGCATGGTAACTGAATGGTAACTGCATGGTAGCTAAATGGTAACTGAATGGTAACTGCATGGTAATTGAATGGTAACTGAATGGTATCTGAATGGTAACTGAATGGAAACTGAATGGTAACTGAATGGTAACTGAATGGAAACTGCATGGTAACTGAATGGTAACTGCATGGTAACTGCATGGCAACTGAATGGTAGCTGAATGGTAACTGAATGGTAACTGCAGTAATCAAGGCCTCCAATACCTCTTTGTGGTGAAACACATTGTAAACCATCAACGCTGTCTCTTCACTGTGACGGTAATATACCACCCAGACAGATTGGCCAATAAGACGATAAGAGACATAACGCAACTCTAAAGTTGGAGGCACTTCCGGGTTGGAGCGAGTAGTCGCATTCCGCATTCCGCTTCGCTCCACAGGTAGTATTACCATTTCATTTTCATTTTCATTACAGTACAACGGTTTGATTTGTTTGATCTTAGCTAGCTACATAGCCGTCTTTGTATCAAAGATAATTGTGTAGTTATTGAGGTTCGCTAGCCAGCTATTTTCGTCCTAACGTAACGTAACGTAGTCAACACTGCTAGCTAGCCAGCTAGCCACCGAATAGCAGCACTGTAGAAACGATTGCATTACAACGGAACGACTTGATTAGTGTAGTGTTAGCTAGCTACACAGTTGTCTTTGCTATCTTTGATTTGTTTGATCTTAGCTAGCTACTTAGCTAGCTACATAGCCGTCTTTGTATCAAAGATAATTGTGTAGTTATTGAGGTTCGCTAGCCAGCTATTTTCGTCCTAACGTAACGTAACGTAGTCAACACTGCTAGCTAGCCAGCTAGCCACCGAATAGCAGCACTGTAGAAACGATTACGTTACAACGGAACGACTTGATTAGTGTAGTGTTAGCTAGCTACATAGTTGTCTTTGCTATCTTTGTATCTAAGATAATTGTGTAGTTTTGAGTAATTATCGGTTAGCTAGCCAGCTATTTTCGTCCGCCGCGCCGCCGTTCTAGTCAACACTGCTAGCTAACACTGCTAGCTAGCCAACTTCTACCGAATAGCAGCACTGTAGAAACTTACATTACAACGGAACGACTTGATTAGCGTAGTGTTAGCTAGCTACATAGTTGTCTTTGCTGTCCTTGTATCCAAGATAATTGTGTAGTTTAGAGAAAATTTAGAGAAATTGTCGAGGTTACCTAGCCAGTTAGAGGTTACCTAGCCAGCTACACTTTCAAACAAAGTCAACAACGCAGCCACTGCTAGCCAGCCTACTTCACCAGCCAGCAGTACTATATCATTTTAGTCAATAAGATTTTTTATTTTTTTTTGCAACGTAAGCTTAACTTTCTGAACATTCGAGACGTGTAGTCCACTTGTCATTCTAATCTCCTTTGCATTAGCGTAGCCTCTTCTGTAGCCTGTCAACTATGTGTCTGTCTATCCCTCTTCTCTCCTCTCTGCACAGACCATACAAACGCTTCACACCGCGTGGCCGCCGCTACTCTAACCTGGTGGTCCCAGCGCGCACGACCCACGTGGAGTTCCAGGTCTCCGGCAGCCTCTGGAACTGCCGATCTGCGGCCAACAAGGCAGAGTTCATCTCAGCCTATGCGTCCCTCCAGTCCCTCGACTTCTTGGCACTGACGGAAACATGGATTACCACTGATAACACTGCTACTCCTACTGCTCTCTCCTCGTCTGCCCACGTGTTCTCGCACACCCCGAGAGCTTCTGGTCAGCGGGGTGGTGGCACTGGGATCCTCATCTCTCCCAAGTGGACATTCTCTCTTTCTCCCCTGACCCATCTGTCTATCGCCTCCTTTGAATTCCATGCTGTCACAGTTACCAGCCCTTTCAAGCTTAACATCCTTATCATTTATCGCCCTCCAGGTTCCCTTGGAGAGTTCATCGATGAGCTTGACGCCCTGATAAGTTCCTTTCCTGAGGATGGCTCACCTCTCACAGTTCTGGGTGACTTTAACCTCCCCACGTCTACCTTTGACTCATTCCTCTCTGCCTCCTTCTTTCCACTCCTCTCCTCTTTTGACCTCACCCTCTCACCTTCCCCCCTACTCACAAGGCAGGCAATACGCTTGACCTCATCTTTACTAGATGCTGTTCTTCCACTAATCTCACTGCAACTCCCCTCCAAGTCTCCGACCACTACCTTGTATCCTTTTCCCTCTCGCTCTCATCCAACACTTCCCACACTGCCCCTACTCGGATGGTATCGCGCCGTCCCAACCTTCGCTCTCTCTCCCCCGCTACTCTCTCCTCTTCCATCCTATCATCTCTTCCCTCTGCTCAAACCTTCTCCAACCTATCTCCTGATTCTGCCTCCTCAACCCTCCTCTCCTCCCTTTCTGCATCCTTTGACTCTCTATGTCCCCTATCCTCCAGGCCGGCTCGGTCCTCCCCTCCTGCTCCGTGGCTCGACGACTCACTGCGAGCTCACAGAACAGGGCTCCGGGCAGCCGAGCGGAAATGGAGGAAAACTCGCCTCCCTGCGGACCTGGCATCCTTTCACTCCCTCCTCTCTACATTCTCCTCTTCTGTCTCTGCTGCTAAAGCCACTTTCTACCACTCTAAATTCCAAGCATCTGCCTCTAACCCTAGGAAGCTCTTTGCCACCTTCTCCTCCCTCCTGAATCCTCCTCCCCCTCCTCCCCCCTCCTCCCTCTCTGCAGATGACTTCGTCAACCATTTTGAAAAAAAGGTCGACGACATCCGATCCTCGTTTGCTAAGTCAAACGACACCGCTGGTTCTGCTCACACTGCCCTACCCTGTGCTTTGACCTCTTTCTCCCCTCTCTCTCCAGATGAAATCTCGCGTCTTGTGACGGCCGGCCGCCCAACAACCTGCCCGCTTGACCCTATCCCCTCCTCTCTTCTCCAGACCATTTCCGGAGACCTTCTCCCTTACCTCACCTCGCTCATCAACTCATCCTTGACCGCTGGCTACGTCCCTTCCGTCTTCAAGAGAGCGAGAGTTGCACCCCTTCTGAAAAAACCTACACTCGATCCCTCCGATGTCAACAACTACAGACCAGTATCCCTTCTTTCTTTTCTCTCCAAAACTCTTGAACGTGCCGTCCTTGGCCAGCTCTCCTGCTATCTCTCTCAGAATGACCTTCTTGATCCAAATCAGTCAGGTTTCAAGACTAGTCATTCAACTGAGACTGCTCTTCTCTGTGTCACGGAGG